>NW_027105743.1:277748-280207 GCF_000696795.3 Halyomorpha halys
ACCGACCCCCCACCACCACCCTTGACCTTTTTACCCCCTGCCATTGTTATGTAATTTGCAGCACCTGCAGCCCCTTGCAGATCTGTCACCTCGTCTTTGCCGGAAAGACTGGCTGACCTTTCTCTCCAGTTCTCGGGCACGCCTCTTCCATCCACTGGAAGTCCAGTCTACGTCATCGGGGTTGACGTGTATTACGGAATTTGAACTTGACCTCAACAACTCTTGATTTAGATGGAATTCCCAACAGTTCGAGGAAATTCGAAAGCATGCCGCGGACAGGTACTAAATTTATCTCACACTTAGTGACGCTCAGAGGACCGATTAATTATTTTAGGAAGAACAAATACGAATCGTGGTTTTCACTAAATTATTAATTTAAAATATACAAGTAAAAAAGAAAGAGTCAAATTGGAGTGGATAAAGTTAATGAACAGTGAAATAATAAAATTTATATTATTGTTTATATATGGCCAGGACTGTGGTCAAGAATAACAATAGTTTTCATCTAGTTATTGATTGCCGAAGCTTTGGCCCACATGTCTTCTTTAGGGATAAAATAAAAAGATACTAATCAGGTAAAGCCAATCTAGGAGTAAAAGAGTGACAATATTAAATAAAATAGGTGTATAGGTGGAGATTTTAAAATACTTCTGTATAATTAAAATATAAAAAATCTATAAAAAACATTCTAAGGATTTTAAAGATAAATACAAAAAAACATTAACTAACATATTAATGACTGATGAACTGATAAAACATATAAATTCATATATAATATGTTATTGAAAAGATATTAATTACCAAAAGAGACATAATAACAGCCACAGTAATTAATAATGAACAGATAAATAAACAATATCGAGGCAGTAGTAAACATTACATAAAGAAGTACTGAAAGTGATTACAATTTAGGTAAACAAATTTCTAACAGTAGTAATCCTATTGTAAAAATTTAAACAAATATAAGTAATAAATAGTAAGTTTAATATGTAAATTAGTATTAAATGGTAAATAAAAGTATAATTTAAAAGGAAATTTGTGGGATGTGTAAAGGGTAGAGAGGAGAGAGATATGAGTTAAGTTGAGAAGATAACTATCACTACACCACTGTCTTACGATATTGCGCTTGCTTCTCAATTTAACTAATACCTTACTCATCTCTCCTTCAACTTATCATACAAGCTCCCTTCTAAATTACACTTTTGTTTACTCAGTAATAGTGATTTATATATTACACATACTATTAATGACTTATATTTATTTTAGCTCTGAAAAAGATTTACATTGTGGATCGAAACGTCGGTAATCTATGAATAGTTGAAAACTATTGTTGCTCTTTTTGACCGTAGCTCTGATAATCTCTTTCGAATTCACATAATAATAATCTAAACATAATATAATGTATATGCTATCAAATTGACACTTATCAACTGTTCGGTAGACAGGTGACAGCAAAGGCTTACGAAGGAGTGACAATGTCAGAGACGAGAGAGCTTTTCGTGAAAGATTACTTTCATTTTTCCATTATTTGTGAGCGTAATAAATGGATCACAAAGTATAATTAATGAAGGAGGTCTGGGAAGTGTGAAGCCTCTATATTTTTCGGGTCTGATGTGGCCTGAAGTATTTTAATTTGCAATTTACCGCTTCCTTTTCTTCTTCTTTGCGTTTCTTATTATTTCTCCTTCATGGATTAATATTGCGTGAATGGGAGGAGGAATTTTAAACCGCCCAAATAGATTTACACTAAATTTATCTGTATCTTTCGTTTACTTGTTGAATTCGTCACACAGTATTTTGACTAATTGTAACAGCTCATGCCAAAAAACAATGTGGTGCGGTGCGCCCATCACACAAACCCTTAAAAGACTTATTTGGCGTTAAAGACCCCTTGATTGTACATTGATTTACCGAGTTTAAGCAAAATCGTTAGAATGGATTCAAAGTGGAACTTTCAATTCGTCAATTTTATTGAAAAAGTTGCTATGACATGAAAAGCTTATATCCACCTTACATATGTAAGGACCTAAAAACGTAAATTTGAAATTCTGAACGATCGCAATACTTCCATTATACAAGTGAAAATCAAAATTAGACAATATATGTGTAGCTTCGCTATAAACACAGTCAGGTCTATTTAGCAATATTTTTAGGAAAAGAACTTATTCAATGAGTAAAACAAAATGGTTAACTCAACACCGAAGGTTTAGACAAGTTTTTGAAAACGCATTGTCCAGCACTCTGCTACGATTGGCTCCACTGTGTGTCGCCGTATTTGAAACTAAACTCGTACGTGGCTGTTTTTTTTTTTGTTAATGACCTGCGCATTTAAAAGCTTTTTTTAACACGTTTCTACCCGTTGTATAACAAAAGAGCTTCAGGATGGCATAGTGGATGAAAATACCTGATAGAAACTTTTTTTTTTTTGAAATTGATAGATTTATTTATTGATAGATATT
>NW_027105743.1:282152-295263 GCF_000696795.3 Halyomorpha halys
CTCCACATGTTTGTATCATGTCACTATGTCATCTACAGCAAATTTACTTGTATATGTGTGTATAAAATTGTAAATAACAATAAATAAATTATTAGAAAAAAAATTTTGAATGATACTGGATCAATTTGGTTGATTAATATACAAACCAAACTTCCACTATCTGGATTGATCACTACAAAACGTGGTTATTGATAGAAAACTTAAAAAATCGTCTTGTTTATAACTATTAATTAATTAGGGCGCCTATTTTAATGAACTTATTTCTAGGTACTGCAAGAAAGAAAATACCCTCCTACGAAGGATTTGAACGATAAAAGCAATTATTTCTTCCACACGTCGATCCATTTAAATCAGTGCCTTAAGCCGTAATACCTGTTTGATGAAGAAACATGTATATGAAAGCTGAGGTCGATTTACTTCGCCTTACTTGTCATTCGGTTTTTAATAAAACCTAACCAACATCTCTAATCTGACATTCGTCCATACAATCTCAAGAATATCTTCTTCATCTAACATTTGAAACCTAGAAACCGTTGGACGACATTGCTGTCTATTACGCCATCTACCTCGCATTAAGAAGAGCCAAGAATGTTGACAATTACGGAAAAGTTGACAAACCTTTTTATTCGTCTACATACTTAACCTTTCGTAACTAGGATGTGGATGACTGGAGTTCGAATAATCGGGGTACGTCTGTACGTGAGATAATTTATTATTTCTTTTTTTGACAGTTTACACCCAACATAAGAGTAATTTTATTTAGTTGCGAACAGATTTACAGTTATCATTGTGGAAATTTAGGTTTTTCGAGATATCAGGACTTTTCCTTTTCCAATACATGAAAAAGATTCAGTGTGATCGTCCGATTTAAAACAATAAAGTTGAGTGAAAACAAAAGAGTAAAAAAAAAAATAACAATAAAGTAAAGAAACACTATATAGATGAATAGGTAACTAATTAATAATAACTGCAGTAATAAGTTATAGAATTGCAAATGCAAAACTAGAGTAAAGAATAGTGAAACAATACTTAATAGAACTACAATAGTAACAAATATAGTAAAACTATAAAAAAAGTGTAGTAAAGAAATAGTAACTTCTATTAAGTATTGTCTCACTATTCATTACTCTAGAAAATGTAAATTCTATTATATCTCGTATTACTGTAATTATTATTAATTAGTTTTCTGTTCATCTATATAGTATTTCTTTTTTTTATATCTATAATTATATTTTCTTAACTAATTGCGTGTTTTTTTAACTTTATACACTCTTTTTATTTTATACCTTAATTGACCGTCACCCGGACTGTCTTCCCGCAGTCTATTACATACGGTTAGCTATAAATATTCCAGTAAAATATAGATACAAGCAAAGTAACAAAAAAAGTAATAATAAAATATAAATACTGACATAAGTAATTAACAAATATATAATATTTGTTACCTTCGTTTTTTTGTTTTGTTTTTTCATTACAACTATGTCATAATTCATTGTTTTTTTTAGTTAGTTACATTAATTATTTTTTTATTCTTGTTCAATTTTTGTATTCTATTTCCTGTATTCCTTTCTCCGCCTTTTCGTCCTAGTCCTATATCAGCACAATGTGTTGTATTTGTTCTACATCGACTAGCATACATAGCGAGTAGGTTGGTCGATGTTCATGTCACAATCTCACAAGAGGAGATCATGACACAAAAAAAGGCAATCCCTCCCCGTCGGACCCCCTTCCCCCCGCTAAGACCCCCGGGGAGTGACGGTCCTATATCATTTTTGAAATATTAGCTTAAAACGGGAAGAGGATACTTTAATCGAGCATTATTTAAACAGCGACTGAAATTGAAAAACGGCATGAATTTTACAATGTTTTTTGATTTTATTTGTCGTATTTGAGTTTACAAATACCTAAATCGACCCAACAGAAATAATTAATGTATTAAAAAAATATTTTAATTTATGGATTCATTAAATATTTAAATGTTGTTTTGTTTTTGTTGTTGTGTCCTTTACCCATTAACTTTACGTTTCACTTTTGTTAACAATTATTATTTGTGTCTGTTTATGTTATCTTAATTTTTTTTAAATTATTACCGTTTATATAGTTAGAGGTGTCTTTAGTACCAGACTATGTGATTATATTATATAATCGTAATATAGTATATAATCAATCGTTAAAAAAAAAAAATGTAGCTGATATATCAATCATGTAAGGTTCACCGGGCCGATAATTAATGAGAAAATGCTATTGTGAATAAATTAAAATTGAGAAATAACTTAAAATAAAATATTAGTCGTAGTAGTAAAGTTAAAAAACAAATACATACATCATGAACAGATAAAACAGTTAATAAAAGAAACTAATAAGCTAGCAATAAATAAAGTTGTATGTGCTTTTTTTCTTTTATTTTTATTCTAATTTTATTTTAGTATGAATGTGATCATTCATCACTATTACCTATTGCTATTATTAGTGGCAGATTGTAATATTTATCAATAAATAAAAGTTTATATTAAAACAAACAAGCAATAAATGAATAAGTTAAAAGGCTAATATATATATATATATATATATATATATATAGGTCAGTAGGTCTCCTGAATTCAGTTGGGGTTGCTATTGGCTACTAGAAATCTATATCTATTTTTCAGTTTCGTGAAACCTCCTACTCTTATGACGGAATGGATAGTTTCACTACAGGTTTCTCTATAAAATGTCATCAAGATAGGTTTTCTTGGAATTAGTTATTGAATGAAAACAGATCTTTTTCTTATTTTATATTAAATATTAATATGCCATTACATCATTGATATAAACAATTTTATTCCGCGTACATAAACAAGTACAATTCCGTAGAAGTGCTACATTGCTCCTTAAGGGATAACATACTCTACTGACGTAAAAAAAAAAAAAAAAATAAATAATAGAAACTGGAATTGGAATTAGAAAAAAAGAGACTATCCGATCTCTCCCGATAGCATTCGTATTTACTCGGCTCCGCTATCATTTGTTAAACTGTTGCATAATTAGCATAAACATTCCCCTACCTTCAGAAATCATAATTTTATGCTAAAAAAATAGAAGTTTTTTATTTAACAAATATTCATCAAATCTCTCATTGTTGGCTGTAATAAAAAATGGATAATGTATGGATGGACAAGTATAAAATATAAAAGAATTTGATAGTTAAGAATTTTCCTAGTTTCATGGTTGTTATTTCAATAGTCAGGTTTTACTTTCACTTATCTATATGTAGAACATATTTTCAACCTGAAAAAATGCCGAATTTTAAAGTAAATTCAATATTTTTTATTTGAAAAAATAACGATCTCTCATTATTGGTAGTGAAAATTAATGGATATGCATAAAATATGGAAGAATTTTTCTATTTTCATGTTTGTTATTTCAATAGTCAGGTTTTACTGACACTCATCTATATGTAGAACATATTTTCACCCTGAATAAAATGCCGACTTTTAATGTAAATTAAATTTTTTTTTTTTATTTGAACAAATAACGATCCCTCATTATTGGTAGTGAAAAATAATGGATATGCATAAAATATAGAAGAATTTGATAATTAAGAATTTTCCTATTTTCATTGTTGTTATGTCAATAGTCAGATTTTACTTTCACTCATCTAAATGTAGAACATATTTTCAACCTGAAAAAAAAAATGGCGAATTTTAAAGTAAATTCAATATTTTTTATTTGAAAAAATAACGATCTCTCATTATTGGTAGTGAAAAATAATGGATATGCATAAAATATGGAAGAATTTTTCTATTTTCATGGTTGTTATTTCAATAGTCAGGTTTAACTTTCACTCATCTATATGTGGAACATATTTTCACCCTGAATAAAATGCAGAATTTTAATGTAAATTAAATTTTTTTTTTTTATTTGAACAAATAACCATCCCTCATTATTGGTAGTGAAAAATAATGGATATGCATAAAATATAGAAGAATTTGATTATTAAGAATTTTTCTATTTTCATGGTTGTTATGTCAATAGTCAGATTCTTCTTTCACTCATCTATATATGGAACATATTTTCTATCTGAAGATGAAACGAATAGTTATTAACCTTTTTGTTTACATAAATGTGGGATTTATTACATGACCAAGTTAAACAGATGTACTTGGTCATGTGTTTTTCTTTATTAAAATTTAACACAGATGAAACCACGGGACACAGAGAGTATGGAATAATAGTAAAATTTGAACTCCAAAGATCTGAGAATTTTTCCTCGTATCCACAGACAGTTCTTCTTTTCAGTTCGTATGTCGTGTTCTCGTAACTCACACTATTCTAAACCTTTTAGTCACAGGGTCGATTTAAAGGAGAAGAATTAGGTTATAAATCGATAAGATATCGAAGATGAGGAGTCTGAAAGAATAGAGGCATCAGAATCCAGCCCTTGGACCGACGAGAAGCTAAGTTGGGGAGCTATATATAGGTACGGCGTGAAAAGAATGTGCCGAGTAATGGCCTTAGATGGAGACAACTGTATCGTCTCCGATGGTATCTAATGCTTGATTATTTTGGTTCGCATCAGCATCTATTCAAGATCAAGATTGAGTCTTGGCCGAACCTGATTATATCCAAATGTCAATTCTTGAAATGGTTTTGTTTTTGAATAGACATCGAGCGGAAGCGGTCTTTACAATCGTTTATATATCACGGAAAAAACCCACCGCCACTGTTTCTATTTTTAGAAACTGGATCTAAGTGATTTTCGGAGAGGAGCTTGTGCTAGAATGGTATTTGGTATTCACTGACGCTCAGGGGAAATCCCCGACCAGTTTGCTTCTATTTGAACTCTAAAAAGGGCTGACAATTTTCTTGTCGTGTGGGTGATAAAGATTGATTTTAATTCAATTACATATAATGAACTAATGTACTCTTGCTAATGTGTAATTTTTTTTTAAATTGAAAACTTTTATTTATTGATAATTTTACAATATGCCACAAATTTGGGCAATGGGTACTAGTGATAATTGTACGCTTTCATACAAAAAAACAATAATAAATAAATATAAAAAAATTAAATAAAAAATATGAAATGAACAAAAAATAAAATCTCTATAGTATATAAGAAGAAAAAAAAATGAATTCAACCAAACGAATTAAAATAAAATAAAAACCCACAGTTGAGGGGTAGAGCAAGGCCCTTCGAGATCCCAGCTCAGCCCTCCCACCACTTCACTACAAGTGTAATTACCCAAATTTTACGTTGCATATTTGACAATAAATAAGTTTTTGTATATTTGGATGATTTATATAAATTACAAAAAAAAATTATAATTTATTTATTGTTATTTACAACTGTATAAAAATATGTAAATTTGCTGTAGGTGACATAGTGACATGACACAAACATGTGGAGAATCTACCCGTCGATAAAACTCCAATAACATTTCTAGAGGAGAAGAACTTGAGGCCATCTTCTTTTTAGACGCCTAGGAGGATTATTAGGTAATGAAGGTGAAGCCAGGCTAGATACAAGGGGATTTAGGTGGTTGGGTAGTTTATCATGGAAGGAACCATTCCTTGGTTTGGGTGGTTGGGTGGTATCTGGTTCTAGCCAAATCGGCAACATATAGGACATTGAGGTCCTAATGGATGACTTGATTTGTGACAAAGTAAGAAGCATTAAGAATTTTACGAAGAGTTTTGGACTGTAAGAATTGGATTCGGGAGGAATTTGATGGTTTGGTGGAGACCCAAAGCTCAACTGCGTATGTCCAGATAGGCCTTATAATAGTCATGTAGATCAGTCTTTTGTAATGGATTGGCAATTTAGACCGTTTGTCTAGTAAATGTTGTAATAGTCGGAATCGACGAGCAGTTTCCTGTCTTTTCAGTCTTGTATAAGGATTCCATGTCAGTCGTTTGTCCAGATGTAGTCATAAGTAACGGACCTGTTCGACAGGAATAAGTGGGTTATTATTAAAGGATACTGTTGGCAAGAGGTCATGGGTTTACGACGAAGGGTAAATGTGATTTGGTGGGATTTATTGGAATTAATTTTAATTCTTCAGTTTTGGCACCATTCTTCAAGGGTGTTGATGTGGGATTGGAGGGTTTGGGATACAATGTAAGGATCATTGTTTACTGACAATAGACACGCGTCATCGGCATACGTGGTGAGGATAGTGTTAGGATGGGTTGGGATGCCAACTGTGAAAACTGTATAAAGGATAGGACCAAGGATACTACCCTGAGGTACACCAGTAGACTGACGGAATAGGGATGAATACGTGCTGTTGTAATTTACTTGGAATAATCTGTCGGAGAGATAAGAACGGATAATGAGGAAGTATGTAGTGGGCAGGAATTTAAGGATCTTGTATAGTTCTGGGTGCCCGACTCGATCAAAAGAAATAAAAATTAAAATCAAAATGCACATTAGAGATGAAATTCCAAATTACAATCATAGGTTTATTTTCAATGGACAAAACAATAAAAAATGACTGAAATAACTCCACTTTCAATAATTAAATTATTAGAATATGGAGTTTAGTTTGTTGTTTACTTTCTTTAGAAGGCTTAATACATATAATTATTTAAAAATCAATAGGTAAGTGCATCATTTTCTTAGAAACTGTAATCTTCTTTATCATCTCTAATTATAATCATTCATGGTTATAGCATTGCAAAAAGTCTTGCACGAAACTATAGTTCCCAATTATCAAATGCTAAAAAATAACTAACAAACCGTTGGAATAAACATGTAAGGTCAATCTGGTAATAAAGAAATTAAAAATAAAACTGTAATCTTGGATCGAGAAATTGAATTGAAATCCGGAAATTGAAATATATTGAGATAAGACCCAGTGAAAAAAAAAATAAAAACAATAATTTCACTTTTATTAACACCTTTGTATTTTTTCAACTAAGCATAAAAAAAAAATTAGATAAAATGATTTTTTTCTTAGATGAAAGTTTCTAACTATTAAATTAATTGAAGGGCTGTGTAACTCCCATACCTAAAAATATTAAAAAATATATGGAAAAAGTTTTAATGAAAAAATTTATAGTCAACATTGTAGAAATTATTAATGAAATATAAAAAGGGATGATTTAGTTGTCCTCAGCGTCAAACATGACTAGATAATATTAAGAACATCTAAATTTGTTCCCTACATGTTTTATGAAGATGTTGAAATATTGTTATATAATTATGAAATATTTGTAATAAACAACTTTATAATGGTTGTTCATTTTCTAAAAGGATGCATTTTCGATTATCAAATAGTAATAAAAAAAAAAACTTTTTCAACAACATTAACTCAACATTTTTAAAAAATAAAACTATATCATAATAAAAACTTATATATATATATATTTTACATAAAAGACAGATGCTCTGGGGGTGGTTAAAATAAAACTCAAATAGTAATTAAACTATTTATTGTGAGCTAACGTTTCGCCCCACTTTGTTGGGTTTCATCAGTGCTAAAAAAGATACAAACAACTAAAATAATGTAATAAAGTAAGAAAATAGATAACAAGAATTAAAAATAAACTAAGGTATGAATGAATGAAAAATGAACAGAGTAAACTAAAACATTTTATTTTAACAACTTCAAAATAAAAATTATGTCCTTTTTCTACATGTTGTTCTGCTAATTTTTTTTGTTTTTAATCTAACGCCCATATGTTTCTCCAACTTATCCTACAGGTTATCTACCGATACTAGCCAAGAGTGGAAAGGCCAACAGAAGGTTTATTCTGTGGGGCACTACGAAATAAACTTCAACCTAGGCCAGATTCGTTTAAGTGGCTAATTATTTACACGCATTCTTCTCATTTCATCAACTTTTTTATTTTTCATTTTTCTGTTGTCTGATTTTTATCACTGGTATTGTTTAAACTGTTGTTCTTGAACATTTTATGAATCAGATTTAGTAATACAATAAATTATATTACAGTGCAATATATTATATTTCCATGCACTGCATAGAGTACATAATATATTCTCTCTGAACTGACTTCCTAATAATAGTTATTTAATTTCATAAGTTTTATTTGATTAATTTTTGTTATTCATTAACCGAGTGAGTTCCGAACCATTATGATAAATTATAAAGATAAACCATAGTCATTGACGACCCGAAGGATTTTACGTCTATCAGCAAAAATAAAAAGATTTTACAAAATGATGTCCTGGATCACCTAAAGTATAAAAGTAATTCCATCGGGGCTGAGCAATTGACTGGCTGAGTAATGGAAGACAAATAACTTTACACTTGTCCAACTATCCCCGTCATATATCATCTTAATCTTGTCCTGAGAACAACAAAGAAAAACAATAGAACATTATTGCGAAGTTAAAAGGATTAGATTAGCAATGTTTCCTTGTTAAATAAATAAGATTTATTGTGATTAGTTGTTGACCCTGGATATTACATGAGAAGATGGTTGGAAGTGCGGTCAGCGAAGAACACAAATGACTAAAAACTTATTTCAGTACTCCCATCGTTTAGGCCAGAGAAGCAAAAAGAAGATAACAACCGTAATGAATAGAAGTTTGAAAACAAATGAAAATTAAAGTGTAAAAATATGCGAAAGCAAACCTTTGTGTGTAACTAATTACTAATTAAGTAAATTAATTAAATTAAAGAAGTAAAATATAAAGCCAAAATGAGTAAGTAGTACAAATGAAAATAATTTGATTTAATGAATTTAACTTAGTAACGCGGGTAAAAAAGAAAAAATAAGAAAAGAGTAGAAAAGGGAGGTCAGGAGGTGAATGAAAAGATAAATAAAGTGAAGATACCGATTGGAGCACGGTTTCAAGCAGAAGTAAAGTGGAACGGGGGAATATTCCTGAGTTATAAAAGTACTTTAGAAAAAGAGGAAACCCTCAATGGTCTAAAGGTAATGACCTAAAGTAACATTAGGTAAGTTACATTAGTCAGATAGGTAAAAGTAACATTAATGAAAGGTAGAAAAAAGTATTTTTTAAAAAATTAATGGATGAAAAAGAAGTAAAAAGAAAAATAATTTATATGGTTGAATAAATAGTAAAAGAACGGCTAAAATTATTTTTTTAAAAAAGGTGGAATTAACGCTAAGAAGGCAATGAATTAGTAATGTAAGGAGTGGTCCCAAAAAAAAAATAAAAAATATAAATATATATATATACAACTCCTTACATTACTAATTCATTGCCTTCTTAGCGTTAATTCCACCTTTTTTTAAAAATAATTTTAGCCGTTCTTTTACCATTTATTCAACCTTATAAATTATTTTTTTTTTTACTTCTTTTTCATCCATTAATTTAAAAAAAATTTATTTTTTGCCACCTTTCATTAATGTTACTACATATATATATATAATATAAGACGAATTCGAGGTTAGTTTAAAAGTAAATGATGTTTTAATAAATTTATATTTGGGAATAGGCTACGGATAAGTTCTGTTTGTCGGTTTTTATATTGACGAAAGAAGGTTTTAATAGAAATAAATTGTAATATACAACATGAATGCTTTCAGGGATGAATATTTGTCATTGTTAGTGACTTTAGTCAGTATAAAAGTTTGTCAAAATCAAACGAATAGTTCAAGGATAAGGAGTGTTCAGAAAGTTTTGAAGTAGAAGAATTACTGGAGGAGGCTGATATGTACTTTAGGTGATGTGGTCATTAAGAAGGTTTTTAGTCCCGCGAATATAAAAGGGAACAGAACAAGGGATACGGTATTCAACATACGATTGGTGTAGAAGAGGAATAGGGTCCTTAAGATGCGAGTAGATGTTCCAAAAATACTATGCTATTTTCAAAATACAATTATTATGTATTATCTATTTTTAATGATCTGGTTACACAGAATATTACCTATTTTATTTAGAGTATAATCGATTTTCCATTAGTTTTAATAATTTTTAAAAACTAGACAAATTTTTAGTGACGCCTTCCCCCTTAATCCGACTATCTGATCAGGCTTTATTTACGTCTACCACTACAACATACGACTTTTGGATCCAGATGGAATAGGTGAGATTCAAAAGTTAAGGGGATCTGATAATGAAAGATCTGTAAAAAGCCACTTGGAACTTCATAAAATCAGGAGACCGGATATACATACAGGGACCGATTTAATAGGAAGGATTTAAACCAATGCATAGCACAGTTGGGTAAGGAAAGGTTGGTAAGGAGGTTGCTATGGTCAACTGTATCAAATGCTTTAGAGAAGTCTAAAAGGAAAATGATGATTAATTCTGGATGTTTAGAGGTCGGAGGTTACTTTCAAGAGAGCGGATTGTTTGGAGTTGCCTGGTCTAAAGCCAGACTGGAAAGAGTTAATATTTGACATAAAAATAAAATAAATAAGGATATTATTGACATAATAATAAAGAAAATGAAAAATAAAGAATCACTTATTCTTACTTATTATTATGAATACAGTTCTCGTTTCTTTTTCATTGTTTTATATGATATTTAATTTAACTTATATTTTTTGCTTTTCATATTTATTTATGGGGTTCAGTTAGTTTTTATAATATAAATATATAAATATAATTGTCCTAAAGGCTTGAAAAATATTTCGAAATTTCGACATAGATAAAATATATTTACATAAAATTTGTGTATTATTTAAATTGTCCCTTTTCATTTTCCCTCCTATAACCAAGATAAAGAAAATTCATAATTTAAATTTTTTACTAAATATTGTGGAACTTGGTTGCATCCTTTGAACTTTGAAGTAGAACTCATACCACAGAAAAAAGAAAAATGTTTAATAAATGAAATTAACCTAAAACTTTCACATTCCAATTTATATTAGCATAGAAATGCGAAGACTACAGAGACACATAATGTTATAATAAAAGTCATAATCTAAATAAATAGATAATCAATTCAAATGAAGATACTAAATACCATTTCATTGCAGATAATGTTTTCGTTCACAAGGATTTTTGTTATAACCTAATAATATTATATCAGTTATAATTAAAACTAAGTTGTTTAGTCGGTTTTTTCGATTGTATTTTGAAAGAATCTTACTAGAATGTTCCTGATACGTTGCTATTGAACCATGCTGACCCAATTCTCCTGACCCTGCTACGACTTGTTAAAGTTGCAAGATAATATTCTAGGACGTAGTTTAAGAATTAACGGCTTCCAGAGTCACGAACATCGCCTTTGGCAAAAAAAAAAAAAAATGTAAGCTATTGTAAATTATTAAAATAATCGAAAACATTTGTTTCTCTGATAAGATAAATAAAAAGCCTTAATTAACATTAGTTAAAATGTCTTTAATAATATGAAATAATATAAAATAAATTGCAGAAATTATTTTAAAATTACTATATGGATGATTGAAATATGTTTATTCATAAACAAACAAACAAAAATGGATCTATTTAAATAATTAATAACACGTAGAAAATTGAAAAAATATCCGGATGTCGCAACCTATGGGCAATTTTAAATAAAACATATTAAAAAAAAAGTTATATGCTTTAAAAACAATAATTTTAACGAGTCAATAATTTAAAACAACCATATTTATGTTAAAAGAAACAAAAACAAAAATATCGAACTGTCCCTTACATGTTAAACAAATGTAAAATTACTATATTAAAGATTAGTAATTAAGATATTTAAGGAATTATCATTTCAAATCATTTAGTGTTTTCTGAATTTGAAAATATGAAAATTATCAAATAATACAATCTTAAAAATTATTGATGAGTATACAAAAAAATTGTATGAATTCAATTTGTAAATTGATTTACAAACAAGAATTTGGTCCATAATCCTCAGGTTGTTTACTCCGGTGATCATTTGATCATTTTAAATATATTTTCTTATTCATCCAAGATATATTTATTTGGAACTATTTCAACCAAATTTATTTTGTTTGTTTTTTTAAATGAATTATTTTGTCCTTCTACTTAATATTGAGATATAGAAAGAAAAAATCTATAGTTTATTAGAATAAAGATTTTTTGAAACAACAGATTTTTATTTATTACTGTAAGGTAACTATTTTCATCAAATGCCGATCGTTTGTCGATCGCCATAGTTCTGGAACCATTATGATTTATTATTATAAGTAAAAAGAGCCTTGTTTTACCATTTTAAAGCTGCTAGTAATTCAATAATTTCCTAAAATCTAGAAAATGAAGATAGAAAAAATGTCCTTGAAAAATATTTTTTTTTTTTAGATAGGTTCATTATATTCATGGAAAACCTTTTTATCTTCGGAAGATCTTTTTATTCGATGGTAAATATCCAATACTAGCTAACCATCCAAACAAAGCAATTATTAGCTCTGTTAATAGCTATTAGCTATTTTTAAATAGAGTAAATTCACTATATTTTAGCTCTAATAGTACTCTTTAAGTTCAATAATAGTTCCCGAAATACTGTTTTTCAAAAATCAACATCAGAAGCTTTTTTAGATATATTTTGGAAAATATCATGGAAATTGCTACCCCTAAGATTATCAGTATAAACTGCCAAATAATCAATTGAACTAGCTTTCATTTTAGGTAGTGATAAAACTCTTGAGGTTTGATTCTTCTTCATTGTAGCTTTCTCCGAGATACAATTTTCGAAAAAGCAATTTTTTTGTCTCTAAAAACCGAATATCTGGTTGTTATTTTAGTACAGGGTAATGAACAAGTTTATAAAGCTCCTTACAGAGACATAGAAGGTTTGGTTTGCTTCGACGAAGTCAACTGGAGAATCCAAGCGGTATGATGACACTGTAGCTTTCTCCAAGATAGGAAAGTCAGCAATGATTCTGAATTCTACCATAAGATATGAAAGTAATGACCCCGATCAGGCAAGTAAGATGGAAAGTGAAAGAAGGTAATATATGATAATATGTTAAGATGAAGTCCCGCGAGAGTTTCGGCAAAAGAGACTTTAACTTGAATGATTTCTTAACGGACTGTACCGACAACTAACGGCATGGAGGATCGAAATGCCAGTACTGATGTATGGAAATATTTCTTAAAAATAGAATTGCTGCTTCTCTGGGAATCATCGGCCATCTTAAGCAGTTACTATTGATGTGGCATTATGAAATAAAGTGGAAGTAAAATGCATATATACATTAGTACATATTTATTTAGTCTATTTATTAATTT
>NW_027105743.1:296032-296293 GCF_000696795.3 Halyomorpha halys
ACTATCAGAAGTCTTCTTATGTTTTATGATATGACAAGTGGTTTTATTTTATTTGTTTTATCATTATTTTATATATTTTGTTAATTATTATTGTTGATTTGTATCTTCTTAAATTCATTGTACTATTTTATTTTATGACATCTTGTAATTTCATCTCTATTTTGTAATTTACTCTAAGGCTCTAAATTTTGACGCCTGTAAATTATTCTAAAGGGATCAATCCCAGAATAAATAAAGATTATTATTATAATATAAATAAAT
>NW_027105743.1:298436-302096 GCF_000696795.3 Halyomorpha halys
TTATTTTTATTACTGACTAATTCTAGCTTATATAATTTTATATTTATTTCATTAATTCTGTTATTTTACATACACATTTAAGTAAACACATATTCGCTCTCTTCCTTAGGATCTTCATAGATTTAATTTTAAATAATTTTTATTTTAAACATATATTTACTCACTGAATTTTCATATGAATATTATTTTCATTTTTTTCTTTCTTTTATAATTTTATCATTACTATATTCTCATACTGTTTTTATCTTGTTATTTTCTCTTTATTTTTGTATTTTCTCAACTAACTTCTTCTTATTTGTGCGTTCTCTCCAACCTTATCTTCTCTTCATAAAATATCCACGATCAACCACTAAAACCTATAAAAAACTTTGTTTTTATTTTGTTATTGAAAATAGAAAGTAAATATTTATGCTATAAATATGAATTATGTAATAAATTAGATGTATAGCGTATTATTATTCAGCATATTCTGCACGTAGCCAACCAATATATTTGGAAACTACATCTTTGAAAATAAAGCCTTTCTTACTTTAAGCAATACGGGAAATTCTTGCAGTACAACATTAAATTATTATAATCATTATAATATTTAAATTAATTACAATTTAAATCCATATAATGTTTTGCTGATATTTTTAGAAACACTAAAGAAATATTGCTGTATTTTTGCTAAACTTAATTATTTTAAATAAACAAAGTAAGAATCCCAATTAATACTCATCATTTAATTATTAAAATTTTATTCTGTATTTTCTTGACTAATTTCTTCTTATCTGTGTTCTTGTGTTCGTCACTGATGGCACTCTCCAATCCACTTCTCCTCATATAATATCTACGGTCATCAACTAATTCCTAAAAAAAAAAAAAGAGTGTTTTATTTCATTGTTGAGAATACAGTATATAATTATGCTATAAATATGAATTATTTAATAAGTAAGATGTATAGCTTATTATTTATTCAGCATAATGTGTACGTAGCCACACAAAACTTTTTGGAAATAAAGCGTTTCTTATTTTAAGCAATAATGGATTTTGTTCCAATACAACATTAAATTATTATAATGATTATAATATTTAAATTAAATTTAAGAATCCCAATTAATACTCATCGTTTAATTATTAAAATTTTATTCTGTATTTTCTTGAATAATTTCTTCTTATTTGTGTTCTTCACTGAGCTTAGTCTCCAACCCTCTTCTTCTCATATGAAACCCAACTTCTTCTCGTTTGTGCGTTCTCTCCAACCTTATCTTCTCTTCATAAAATATCCACGGTCAACAACAAATGCCTAAAAAAAAATATATTGTTATTTTGTTGTTAAAGATGTAGTATATTTTAATGTTATAAATATTAATCATGTAATAAATAATATCTATTGCTTTTTATTTTTCAGTACGCTGTGTCCATAGCCACCCAATATATTTCGAAACTACCGCTTTGAAAATAAAGGGTTTCTTACTTTTAACTAATGATGTGACTTCTTGCAGTACAACATTAAATTATTATAATCGTTATAATATTTAAATTAATTACAATTTAAATCCATATAATATTTTGATGATATTTTTAGAAGAACTAGAGAAATATTCCTGTATTTTTGCTCAACTTAATAATTTTAAATAAATTAAGTTAGAATGCTAATTAATTTTTTTTTTCGATCCCTTTATCTTAAAGCACAACTAAATAACATACTCATATTCGTTTTAATACTAATCATTTAAAGTATAAACATTTTATATATTTTTAGTGCTAATTTTTTTGTATATTTGATCTATTACTGTAGTACGTACTATTTAATAAGATTGGAAAACTTGCAAGGAATTTTTTCAATAAATATATTTTTATCCTTTTCAACATTTTTACGTAATCACGTTTTATATTTTCCTTAAAAAAAAAAATAAATAAAATAAGATACACTGTTTGCAATTAATTTATTCCTTTATTTTTACTTTTATATTCTCAAGTTCTTGCACAACGTTATGATTAGAAGATAAAATGTTGCAAGTTCAACAGTTGGCACATACTCAATAAATAAATGCATAGATTACATGATTTGAATGCAATGTGGTTGGTTACTGCTTGGAGTATTAAAAATTGATACGAGGACAACGACAAACGTCCTCATGTTTCTGAAAAGCTTTATTCATTATAATCCGTACAATTTTATTTTATTCATTATAATCCATAATATTTTGTGGATTATAATGAATAGTGCTTAGCGAAGTCAGAAATAATATAGTTCTTTTATTCACTTCGAGTATTGTTGTTTTAGTGCTGATTTTTCGGGTTTTAATTACGCCAGTTTTTATAATATTTCGTTATCCAACCAATGCCTATGTATTCAGCATTGTTGATGTTATAAATTTCATTATATTTGTCAAGAGCTTGACTATCTCAGAAGAAAAAAATCCTTGAGTCTTCGTAGGCAACGAACCAGTAAACGTTTCGCTTATTTAGGCATTGCCAGGGCAGAAAAACAGGATCGCATCAATGCAAAACAGGGATAAGGTAAGTTGGGGTGGGACAAGTGCAGAAAAAAAAAATGGAGATTTTAAAATTTTTCAATAAGTATGTCATACTATTCCTCTCAACTGAAAAACATTAATAATAATTAGTTGCTTCATATCTAAAGCTATTTGAAAGTTCCAATGAACGCGAAAGTACGCATTTTCCCTTAAAGAATTGAGGTAAGAGTGTAAATGAATTTCATTTTTCTTGAGTTTAAATTGAACAGCTCTTAGGGCCAGAGCGTGGAACCTGTTTCTCCTAAATTTTAAAGCAGTAATAACATTTTAAAATGGTTTAAATTAATAACTTAAGAACCTAACTAAAGAAGGTTAAATGAATAATAAAATTGAAAATGTTTAATTAATTAATATCAATCAAAATGATTGAGGAAAATCATTTGGACCAAATTAACGGGTCAAGTTCAGACTTAACAAAATTAGTGAAAAAGAAAAATGGAAAAAGTTACAAATATTTTAAAATACAAGACCAAACTTCTGAAAAAATTATCAATTAAATACCAGTTGAAAATAAAAGAAGAAAACATACAAAACTGTTATAATAATTTACAACTAGTATTTCAGTGTATTGTAGACATGAAAATATATTTTGGTAGCGTAACTAGGGTGAAGAGGATTGTGTTTGAGAATGGGCAATAAATTTGAAATAAAGAAAATAAAACGAATGAAATGAAATGAAATGAAATGAAAAGTCACAAATATAATTTATATAATGTAAAATTATTTTAAAATTTGATGTTGTTATATAGTTTTATAGTACAAAATAGTGAGTGTAATGGGGTCTCAATTATTTTAATTTATATTTGTTAATTAAAAATATTAGATAAACTACCAACAAAAATGAAGTTTTTTACAACTGATCTCAGCTTAAACCTTAGTGATTTCTAAATATTGCGACTATTTCATTTTGCCATACAGCATTAGAATTTATTTATTGATAAATATTACAATCTGCCACAACGTTGTTGGGGAATGAGTAATAGTGATGACTGATCACATTTATTCTAAAATTTAAAAAAAATATATGAATAAAAATAAATGAAAAAAAAAACTTACATAAAAATAAATAAAATTTCTCTCTAAATATACTCGTATATGAACAGAAGGATAAATAAAATGAACATAAACTATGTAC
>NW_027105743.1:303381-308366 GCF_000696795.3 Halyomorpha halys
AAAACGACAGGACTTTTTGAATGACCTGGTATAATATTTACACTATCGACCTGAGGATCACCGAGCCCAATCTGTGTGTTCAACATGTGTCTTACTTTTCTAATGGTGGCCTAGCAAAGGTAAGCTACTTGGTTAATTTTCCAATACATTAAAGCACTTTATGAAGATTTTTACTGTTTTATTTTATTTTTTTAAATCTGTCACGCTCTTCTTTCAAAAATCCACTTGCCCCGGTTTACCTTAGCACATTTAACATCAACATCCTAAATATACTGCAAATCACTCCAAAACGTTAACTTAAATTAAGTTAACCGATAATATATCATTATCAGTCTGCTCACAAATGACAAATTACGATATAATTCGTAATTATCTATAAGTTTTTTTTTTTTGAACCTTTCAAAATATCATCCAGTAATATCCCTTATGACGTTTATCCAAACAGGTAAGACTGCTGACGCACTCGGCTCCACAAGTTAGGCAATAGGTTTCCTAAGCTCTGGGGTCCCACCAACTCTGTGTGACGTTAGTCGAGAATTCCAGGCCAATATAAATCTGCCCTAATAATGACGTAATAGGGGATTTGTAATTACGAGACGATACAGTTTTTCCTCGACGATTCTGATAACTAACCATCTTAAAGATAGTATTCAGTGCGCATATCTTAGCCTCGTGTAGAAAAATATCTATGATTTCTGTAGATGTTTATGATCGGTAGGTAACGAAGTTGCAAATGCCAACGGAGCAGCCTCGGATATGTTAATTACACGCTTTCACGTGAGCAATTGGTGTTGGGTCCGTTAGAGGGAACGAGCCGGTCTTAGCTACGAACCACTTGGGTACGATTGAAAATGAGAAAGTAGCAAAATAATCTGTGCCTAGTTTCCTCCTCGTGCACATGTATTATTAGCAGAAGTCAGTTTTTTTTCTAAACATCCATTATAATTTTTCGCTACAATAATGTTACGATTTCAAATTCGAAGCTAGAAGCACCATCAATCTCCTAAGAACGTGTCGCATTCTTTAAAAATTTATTTATGACTCCTAACCTTCCTACTTTTAATCCACAAAAAAATCTGCCAGAATTATTTACCGGTGACCCTCAAAAAAGGAAAAAAAAAGCGGATATGTTTCATGAACATTAAACAAAATCCAGACCAGTTGATTTACTCGTAATATTTTTGTTTTTTTGTGTTCAGAAAAGGACATATCGATTATAAGATTAAACCTGAAGTTTTCTTCTGGTATACATGGAACATAGTTCTTGTTTAAATTAATAGAATAACATTAAAATAAAAATTTATCTATTTAAATAGCAGGTAATAATCGGTAAAGGTTCCGCCATTTTAGGCGTAATCAAGACTTTCAAATATTAAATAAATTAATACAGAATGAAGATAGCGGAGTGGATCTCACTTCAGCAACCTAAAACTGGCAATAGAAATAAAAGTAGTCCATCAATCTTGGATATTTGTGTTACTACATAGTATCTATATAGTAACGATTTGCTTTTGGGTTTGAAGTTCGTCGGTTAGGCACATTATCATAAATTATTTATCCAATTTGCGCTTGTCTAGGGCAAAGATAAACTCACATTTATCGTAATACAATGTAATAGGTAATAGTGATGAATGATCACATTCATACTAAAATAAAAATAAAAATAAATGAAAAAAAAATCTCGTTTAAAATATATACAAACAGAAGGATAAAGAAAATGAACATAATCAAACTGATGTGTATGAAAAATAAATAAATAAAATTAGATAATAATACAATAATATTATCTCTAGTCACATTTACACTCTTATATATAATATTTTCACAATGGACCTGAGGATTCCTGAGCCCACTCTATCGCTCACGTGTGAGAGGTAGAGCAGAGCTCAAAAGATCCCAGCGCATCCCTCTCGTATTGAGCCACTGGAGGCTGAGCAAGTGCGCTAAAGCCGCAAACACATGATAATTAAGTCTCGGACATGGTCTGCGTGTTTAAACAGACTAGCTCTTAAACGTAGAATCGTAGAAACTGATATTACATGTTAGAGGTATGTGTATCCTTGGATGTTACTACATCGAAATTACTCAACTTGAAGTGCCACTTCAATCGATTTGATCGAATCGATTTTACATCTTTTTTAGGAATTTAAAAAAAAACAGCTCAAAATATTTTGATTAATGTCGGTGTATCAATGTAAAATAAATTGATTTTTTATATCAGCTAGGTCTTATCCTCATTGAAATAGTTTTTCAGAACTTAAGTGCCGAATTTAAGAAAAAATCTTTCTTTGAGGTACTTTTAAGCTTGTTTATTAGAAATAAATGACCAGTTCTCATTGTTAGAAATAATAAACAATTACAGAGAAAGGAGCTCGAATCGGTAAAAACCGAGCTCGTCGATCTCTTATACTCAAATGTACACGCTTTGATATCTTGCCAAATTGTATCCTCGGGAGAACAAAGTTTATTTTTATTATTTGCACCTCGATAATCCCTAAAATAGGAATTTTTGTATTAAACGAAAGTCTGATTTTATATTCAGCAGGATGAGTATTAGAGGGAATTATGAAGAATATTTTTTAAGTTGTTTTTTTTATACATTGTGCACTATTTCTTCGTATATATATTTCATTATTTCAGTTTTTGAATCAAGTCCACTCAACAAAAACATTAAAAAATCATTGGAGAAGTTTGTCGGGGGGTGCGGTGAGCAAAGAACAACATAAATAAACAAAACCATATTTATTTATTTTATGCCGACGTTTCGACCTGAGTTTCAGGTCTTCATCAGGGCTATAGAACAAAAGAGATAACAACAACATTTAGGGTAACATACAATTGAAAAGGAATAGTATACAAACAAATTTAGAATTATAAAAAATATTGAATTAAATCATAAATGATAAAAAATGATAATTGAATAGTAAAAAAAAAATTGTTTGATAATCGTGGAATTGCATGGTAGTAAATTGAAAACAGTGACAGATGAAATATAATATCATGTAGGTAAGAAGATATGTATAATATAAGATATGCAAGTAGTGTCTAAAAAAACAACAGAAAAATTAAATAAATAAATTGAATCTACAAATTGATCAATTGACCGCACCCCCCGACAAACTTCTCCAATCATTAATCTACGGTAAACTATCTACACCTCATTAAAAAATCATTTTCGGTAAAGCTTTTGGGCAATTTTTTTTTTTAATTTATTTATTGAAACTGTACATAATAATACATCTAGTAAATTTGAAGTAAGATCATAATGGTAAAGCACAGGCTTGTAGAGAAACTACCCATTGGTAGTACTCTAAAAACATTTTTACATTAGAAGGTCTCGAGGCCATCTTCTTTTCAAGCGCCACGGAGGATTGCCAGGAATGAAAGAGGAAGCAAGGTTAGAAGCTTGTGGGTTTGATTGGTTAGGAAGTTTATAATGGAAGGAATGATATCTGGTTTGGGCTTGATCGGTAACATACACAACATTATGCTCTTTATGGATGATTTTAATATTGATAAAGTAAGGAGCATTGACTTCTGACCAATAAATCAAGTATTTATTATAAATTTTAAAATTCTGAATATTTTTTAAAAGTTTTAATACAAGTATAATTACTCGTAAACCATTTTAAATACAAATACTTCAGAAAAGTATTGGTAATCCCCTCAAAACTGGTTATTTTGAAAGTCAGCCTTGTTGTAATATTTTTTTTCCTTAAAACTATTGTGACTAGAATTTCAAGTACTCGTCCTTCAGGTGTTTCTGCAATTGCGATAAACTTTTCCTGCTGGGAAACTAGTTTAGCTGTTTCAGAACCAGTTTAGTTTATATTCTTAGTACTTACTTAATCGTTTTGCACCTTTTGCATATTAATTGCGTATTATAGTTTAAATATTAAAATTATATATTAATCACCGTCCACTAATTGGATGTATACAAAAAAAAATCGTTGAGTACATGCAAATTTGCTATCACATCGCAGGGTTATAATCCGAGGTGCTAAAAAGGTGAAAAATCTTCTAAAGGGGCCTGTCAACAATGGAGACGTGACAACTTTAGGAGTTTCGAAGAATTTTAGATTTAACAAACAAGCGCGCAAGCTTTCAAACGTAGATCTGTAAATCCTTACTGATCATGCTATAGTTGCCGTAAATAAGATAATTTTGGTTAAAATGAAATTTATTTTTTATATTTATTTATTGTTATTTACAAATGTATAAAAATATATACAACAAGTAAATTTGCTGTAAGTGATAAAATGACATGATACGAACGTAGTTCTGTATCTAGCCATAGATAGAACTCCAATTATATTTCTAGGAATCTCCTTTTCAGACGCCTAGAGAGATTATCAAGAAATGAAGAAGTGAGGTTAAAGACAAGTGGGTTTGTCTGGCTAAGGAGTCTACCATGGAAGGATTGATATCTGGTTCTACTTAAATCGGCAACATATGGAACATGAGGCCCTGATGGATAACTTTATTTGCGACAAAGTAAGGAGCATTAAGGATTTTACGAAAGAATTTGGATTGTACGGATTGGAAATGTGAACAATTCGAGGGTTTAGTGGAGCTACAAAGCTCAACTCCATAAGTCAAAATAGGCTTATTATGGTTATAGAAATAAGTCTTATTTAATCAGTAGTAAGTGTTGTAATAGTCAGAATCGGCGAACGGTTTTTGTTTATTTAGTCTTGTATGAGGGTTTTGAAGTCAATCTTTTGTCAGATGTAGTATCTGTTTGACTGAAATAAGTGGAATATTATTAAAGGATACGGTAGGGTATGGTGATTTGATGGGACCTATTGAAATATATTTTAATCCTTCAGTTTTTTTTTTTTTTGATAGATTTATTTATTGATAGATATTTGCACACAGTTGTGGGCAATAGGTAATAGTGATGAATGATCTCATACATACTAAAATAAAAAAAAAAATAATAATAAAAAAAAGCTCTCTCTCTCTCTCTCTCTCTCTCTCTATAT
>NW_027105743.1:308477-326739 GCF_000696795.3 Halyomorpha halys
ACAATATTTACACAATCGACCTGAGGATCCCTGAGCCCACTCTATCCCCCACGTGTGAGGGGTAGAGCAGAGCTCAAGAGATCCCAGCGCACCCCTCTCGCCGCATCACTGGTAATCCTTCAGTTTTGACACCATATTTCGTGAGCTGTAATGTGAAGGGAATGCCAGGGGAACAGCTGAAGAGAAACAAAACCTTCAAGGACGCTCTTTCCAAGACCACCTGAGTGACTTATGTCGCACCCTGCTTTTGCCAAACACCGTGGGTCTAGACCGAGAGGTCAAATAAACTCCCCTGGTGATGGGCAGCAGCTTCACCACTACTGGCATGGGGCCGAAAACGGTAGGATTTGGAGATGGCCATGTGCAGACACACTGCCTGTAGTGTTGGAGATCCAGTGGTACGGCTTCCGGACCTTACCCTTCAGAAATCGGAGGAGTTCAATCGTAACGTGCAAATAATTATATCGCTCACATGAAGCAAATGGAAAATAGAACTCCACGCACTTACTTCCCATTATGTCTAAATATGAACGATATGACCATTTTAATCCTTAGCCTAGCTATCTAAAAGAAGAACGTAGAAGAAGAAAAAGATAAACGAAGAGATTGAACAACTTGGTCGAGGAAGGTTGCCACAAGTAATACTTGTATTTGAAAAGATATTCCTGTATTTACAACTGAAAGAGGGTTAGAGCCACTCTTCGTAAAATCTGGTGACAGAGGTGCCCTTCGGGACACCGATGATGAGAATCATAAAGCAGTAGTGGATTTTTTATACTAAAAATCTATGAAATATGTATGGTGCGGCTAAATTCAGGAAGGTACTGAAATATAAATTTCCTATTTGTGCCTTTCTGTTGTTTCATTATATTAGTGGTTAATATGGGCTAAATAAAATTGAAAAAGATCTCCAAATATTCAATGCTTATTGAGTAATTATTCATTAGGTCAACGAGCTGACGAAGCATGGGAAGGTTGTTGAGGTCCCTAACAAGGGAAACCTGACATAGACCTTGGCAAAAGTACTGGCAAACTTGAATAAGAGTGTTTTTAAACATATTTTTCCAACACCAAACTCATGGGATTGGAAAATCTCCTTCTTTAGCAGGTTCCATTACTTCAATAATATAATCTGCTAAATCTTTTTAGCAGCTAGGTAACAACTAATTGGTCAATAAGGGGGTCATGGAATGTGGAGAAGAACGACCTATGAGACAGCCGTGAAGATGGTATCAAACCTGTCTGGACAATTGAAGTTCCGTAATAAACGGAAACGAGAATAGATCTAGCACAAGGATAATGCTCACTCAGGTCCTGTACTCCAGAACCTTCAATATTATTTAACACCTCACTTTAGCGTGGAATGACTGTTTAGGTCAATCAAGGTTATATATTTGGTATCTTCAATATCTCCCTATAAACTCATTAATATTATCGGAACAATAATTATTTAATTTATTATTCTCTGGGATGATTATATCTTTCTTAGGATCAGTATTCATGTTTGGGCCAAATAAGTGATGTAATGAATATTATAAGCATTTATTTCTTATCAGTTAGCAACGGTTCTTTCCGAATTCAGAATTAACTAAACCAACACTTTGTTTTCGTTGGAATTATCTGCGTGGGAATTGACCAAGGATATAGTTATGGGGGAGGGGGAGGGGTCGTGTGTGAGGTCGTACTTTTTTCTATACATGCACACATAAATAAATAGATTTGAATATTTACACAGTGTAATCTCGGTTAATTAGATAATTGCTGCAGGGGATGGTGTTCGGATTACTGAAAAATTCGGGTAACAGAAAATGTTAGGAAAATTAGTGTAAACAAATTCAACAATATGAATGTGCATAACTATTTTTATTTATTTAATTTTTAAAATATATTTTATTGGAAATTTGACAGTTCAATGTTTTAAAAAATCTTTAAAGAAGTCGGTTATTTATCTATTTTTTTTTTCTGAGACTTTTGCAAAAACTTCTTCACTGGAAGGACTTACTGCCACGAAATATCATTATCAGTTGCCCACAGACAGTGATTGAAATGAGAGACTGCTTTGTACCCGTTGGTTCCTCAACTGCTCTTTCACCTTCTACTTCTTCATTGGTAGGGACTTCTGTACGATTTCCTCATCAGTTTTAAATATGAATTTATTCTCCTCATGACCTTCAACGCTTTCATCAACATCTGGTGAAGCATCAGTGAATCAGTTTACATGATTTGCGTATGGTCTTTGACTGAACAGCCTCCCAAGCTGCGGCTAAGAATAATCCAACCTCTTTGAGATTCAAATTTTTCAATAACGTAAGGATTTCTTGTTGTGCACGGTAATGGAGCTTGGTTTTTGAATCACATTTTGGTCCATTGGTTGCAGGAGGGGGATACAGTTTGGTGGAAAAAAATCATATCCCTCTGGATGGCCAAAAAGGTTATCTAAAAAGAGAATGGCTTTTCGTTCCAGATTCTCAGATTCCAAATCCTTTCTCAGTGACAGAACATAATCATCATAAAAGCATTTTTTAAAAAGTATAACGTTCATCTAAGCGTTTTTTTTACCTTTATAAAGAACAGGCCGTTTTTGAAATGTTTTAAATCGCGAGGCTCTTTTGATTATCCTATCACATGCATCTGAAGCTTATAGTTCCCTGTTGCATTGGTACAAGGTATGAAATAAAAGATGGAAATGCTACGTTTTTATGGACAAATGTCTTTTCTGGCAGAAGTCTAAAAAAATACCACTTTCATCAGCATTGTTAATTTGATCAAGAAGAAGATTTTGAGCTGTGATGATTTCATGAAAGTTCTGCTTAATTGGCTCTACGAACGTACCATGACATGATAATTTGCGCCGGTTATAGTAAGATATCGATTCTGCGTCTTTTTTTTTAATTTGTCAAGCTAGCCATCACTCGCTTTGAAATCAGTTACATTAGGATAGAGTTTCGTTTTTTCCCCCCAGTGCGTATTACTGGAGTGTTCGGAGTTCTTAGAAAGGACTATCCTCCTTTCTACATACTTCTGAGGACATCTCCCGCTCTCCAGTCGTCCTTGTTCATACTGAGTACGGGAAAGCGAACAAAAAAAAATCGTTTGACCCACGCAAACTGTACTGTCGTCCCGGGATTCGGCACCATTTAAGACTGTTCAGAATAAGAAAAAAAATTAGTGTTCACAATCGTGTGTGCTTTTAGAAGTTGCACTTTTAATAAAGAGAGAAAACATAGGTCCATTTGGTAGTTATTACTGTATCTAACACCGTAATCTATAATCTAAAATGAATGAAGTATGATTTCGCTTCAAGAAAGACTGAGCAGATCAGTGATTTTGATAGAAACTGATTTACATAAATAAATAGACTTTTAAGAAGTAGCTCACGAGCTAAACGAAAATCAAGAAAAGCACCATTTGTAAATGTTTAATTTTATTTGTTAATGCTATTTTTTGAAATATTATATAAATTAATAACTTTTGCTAGAGAACTTTTTATAGTATGGTTGCAGGAGAGGAATACAAGACACTAACACATACATAAGGATACAACAAACACCAAAATAATTTGAACGGCCCCCATATCTTAAAGTACCCAGTACGGAGGGGTTAGTTAGTTTAACTTAGTTAAAAGTGGCCCTGAAATGTCGTTTCTAGATTAAAAAGTTTGGTTATTGATTAATAAACTTGAGCTTATTAATGAGGGTAAGATATGAGGAAATATTTAAGAAACTTTCTTTTAAATATTTCACCAAATGAGAGCAAACAGTTTAAGATGGGTGGGGCATTAACCTCGAAATTATTTATATCGGTGTCAGTACGGAAAAATAAAGAAATTAGAGACAGCAACCTCAGGGTATTAAGAAGAGTAGATATTGCTTTTAAATAGAGTTACGTATGCGGGGACGCATTTTTCTTTTTGCAATCTTAGTTTATATATTTTTAACAGTGATCAGAGTTGTTATAAATTAAGTTTATGTATTATATTAATTAATATGTTGTAGATGAAAAGCTTAAAAAAAAATTGACATATACTTATCACTTCTCTAGAATGTTACCTAACTTCTGTAGATATAAGTAAAATTAAAGAGAGTGTTCCAATATTGTTATAATTTTACATTAATTATGCCAATTTCAGACTTCAATCGTAGGAGAGCAGCAAAATATTTTAAATGTTAGGTTGCACGTCAAACATCTAACGTATCCAATCCTTTCAATTCAAAATCCTTAAAACCGTAGTTAATGCACCCTATTACGTTTCCAACAGATCACTACTCCAAGACCTTCATATCCCTTTATTCCTTGCCCTCATTTCAACCAAATTCTCTAAAATCCATATAAACCTTTCTAACCATCCTAATCCTATGGTTCAATCCTTATCTAGTTCTACCCATCCCTAAGATCCACCTCAAAAGTTGAAACGGCAGTGGCCAAGAGACTTATTGTAAAATAAAAATAGACAATTGGATTTCTGGCAATGGTCAGATTGTCCACTCAAGTGGAGTGTTGCAGCTTTAGCGCACTTGCTCAGCCTCCACTGGCTCACTACCAGTGATGCGGCGAGAGGGATGCGCTGGGATCTTTTTAGCTCTGCTCTACCCCTCACACGTTGGGGGGGGGGGTAGAGTGGGCTCAGGGATCCTCAGGTAGATTGTGTAAATATTGTATGTAGGAGTGTAAATGTGACTAGAGATTCTTTAATTTTTATCATTATTTTTTCATGCACATAGTTTGATTATGTTCAGTTTCTTTATCCTTCATAAAAGAGAGATTTTAGGTACTTTTTTTTTCATTCTTATTTTATTTTATTATAGTAAGAATGTATTTTGCAAATTTCATAAGCTAGAAGTAAGTATTGTTATTAATCTTTAAGAATTGTTTTAGAAACGCAAAGAGGAAACGACATTTTGAAGAAGGAAAGATCTTCTGAAAATTGTTTGTTTCTTTTGCAACACCCTCCCTCCCTAGCAGCGTAGGTTTGATGAGCTGATTATGGAATTGTTGCAACCCACGTTTTCTTACAACCCAATAT
Organism: Halyomorpha halys; assembly: GCF_000696795.3. Taxonomy (NCBI): domain Eukaryota; kingdom Metazoa; phylum Arthropoda; class Insecta; order Hemiptera; family Pentatomidae; genus Halyomorpha; species Halyomorpha halys. The sequence goes on from NW_027105743.1 coordinate 313,501, forward strand.
TTATGAATTGCAGCATGAACGTTAACCGCAAAATTTAACATGTCTCCAATAGAAAATCATTCTGAAAATTAACTTTTTTTTTTTTTTAATGACCAATTCGAACATTTTAAATTAAACTAACAGTCGTCATATTGGTTTCTAATTAATTTTACATTTTTTTTGACATTGGATAGTCGTTATAAAAATGAAAATTTTACGTTTTTGTTCGTTTTATAATAAAACCGTGTTTTGTTTACATTTTAGCTGTCTTCTGTTCACCGCAAAGCTGAAATTTTAGGCAGCTTAGTTAAAACATGATGTGAAAACTAAGTTTTTAGTGGAGAAATTTCAGTTTTCCCTATATAAATGCAAAAGTTGATTTTTTTATGACATAATAACAAACCATTAAACTTCAATCTTACAAACCACTAGCCACGGATATTCAGGTCACCCTGTAGAAAAAGAATTACCTACTTCGAAGCAGCTTTTGAATTTACAAAATGAGCATTTTAAAAATCTGATTGCAATAATTTATTTTACTGTGGACTAATTTATTTTATTGTGACTTATATCTTTTATTACAACTTTTTGTTATTATTTTATTAGATACTTATTTCATTATAATTTATATTTATAATTTTGTAACTTATTTATTTTATTTTAACTGATTAATTTTATTGTAACTTATTAATTATAGTTTTACTCCTTTATTTTATTGTGACTAATTTATTTTATTTTGACTTGTTTATTTTCTTCAGACTTATCTATTCTAATATAACATATTTCTTTGATTGTGATTGATTTATTTTATTGTAACTTATTTATTTTATTATAAGTTATTTATTTTATTTTATTGAATACCTACTTATATTATACTGACTTATTTATTTTATTGGAACTTATTTATTTTGATTAATTTATTTTAATATAACTTATTTATTTTATTGTACTTATTTATTTAATCGTAAATTATTTATTTTATTTTTACTCCTTTATTTTATTGTGACTTATGTATTTTATGATGAATGATTTATTTTATTGTAACTAATTTATTTTTTTGTATTTATTTGTTTTATTGTAACTTATTTATTTTGTTGTATTCTTGTTTATTTTATTAGGAATTATTTATTTAAACGTAAATTATTTATTTTATTTTTACTTTTTTTTAATGTGACTAATTTATTTTATTTTAACTTATTTATTTCATTGTATAACTATTTATTTTTTGTGTAATTATTTATGTTTTTGTAACTTATGTATTTTATTGGGACTTATTTATTTTATTTTATACTTGTTTATTTTATTGAATACCTATTTACGTTATTCTAATTTATTTCTTTAATTGGAACTTGTTTATTTAATCGTAACTTATTTATGTTATTGTATAATTATTTTTTATTATTGTATACTTATTTATTTTATTGTATGTTTGTTTATTTTACTATGTTATAATTATTATTATTATTAATTTATTTGTATTTAATACGTTTTCATTGTAGAATTTAGTACTCACAACCCTAATACTTATTGCCCTTTAGTGTGTCATATTGTATTATTTCAAAAAAAGTTTCATAAATAAAAAAAAACAACAGACTGTTAAGGAAATATATATATTTCCACCCATACAATCTCTTTATTCAGTTTAAAGTGATAGATTCATTGGAGTGTAAACGTATGCAAAATTCAACGTACATTTTATAACTAATGTCATATTATATTACATATTTATCAATATTTGGAATAAAATTATTTGGTATTTTTAAATTTTTGTACCTAAAGTAATGCTCTAGGTTCAGATACCAGACGAAGCATGGTAATAAAAACTTTATTCAGGAATTAGGAAGAAATCTATTAAATAAGCAAATTAATGTTCCCACATTACAACTGAGTTAAACTATACGCTATAAAAACATAAGGAGTTTAGGGATTGTTTTTTCAAGTGATGGCCATAAAAATTGTGAGCTTGAAATTAAAGGTCAAACATAGTGAAGAATAATTTAGAATAAATAAAAAAAAAGTAGTTACCTCAAATCAATTATTTGTATTAAAAAAGGGATATGTCCAATATTATTTCCTTCGGTTTTATATAAAGGCACTGCTGTCTTTAACCAGAGAGGATTCGGCGAATAATTGATAATAACAAATTTCGAGGACACTATCATGTTTACAGTACCACAACTGCATTTATTAATCAAAATTAGAGTATTGATAATTATTTTTATACAACTCTGATTAGAAATAGTTTCTTAATGTAACTAGAGTGTTAAAAATTACATATAACAAAATAATCAAACTCATAGTTTTTCCATTGTTATTTACCACTAGACGTAATTGGGTTTTGTAATGTGTAAGAATGTGCATTTTCAATGTATAAAAACAAGCTAACAAATTAAAATAATATTTGTATTGCATTGTGTAAAGATATAACTATTGACAGCTTTTGTTTGACAAATGTATAGAAAAAAAAAATTACACAAGTTTTTCGCATATTTTCAAAAGTCGTTTATCATAATCATTCTCTTTCATTAGTTTAATAACATAATTGGCAGTCAATTTGTAGAAGCCGGTACAATTATATATTTTAAAACTTGAAGCCTCATTATTGACTTGCGGGTTTTGTGGCAGAATGATTGATTTATTTGTCTCTCGTTACTTCTTGAATGTATACAGGAGTCTTTTGAGTTCCAGCGCGAATAAATGTGTGAAAATACTACCAACTAGGATCGAAGAACGTATCTGAATTCGGGACAGCAGCTGTTACAAGAATAATTACAGCTTAGTTCTCGTACAAACATCAGAGTGAAGGTTCTTAAGAGGAGCGGATGTTATAACCTTAGTTTTTACCGAGGTTAGCGTGGGGGACGAACATAGCGTTAACGTAAGGTACCTTGCATTGTTTCGTATGGATACTGTAATAAGGCTAACGAAAGGAAGAGCAAAAAAAATACTATTGCAGAGGTATATAGATGTATAGAGGTTCAATACATGGTTTTTCAAAATAAATAAATTATCTGGATAATTATAATTAGCCTTGATAGGAATTTTACTAATGAAATAAAGAGGAAAATTGACAAAAATGTAGTTATGATAAATAATTTTAAATGCTTGAACTGAGTGGAGGTAGGTTACAAACATTGTTGTGATAAAAGTTTTAAGGAATAGTGTCTGATGATAAATGATTTTGATTTTGTTTTAAGTGAATATTTGACTAATTAGGTAATTAAACATATGTGGGATATACTTATTAACAAAAAAATATCTTTTACCTAATGTTTTTAATGTTTCATAGAAATTGATGTTTTAGATCTGGGCATAATAGCCAGCATGGAGTTAGAGTTTTTTAAATTATATAGTTTCAAAGTTGTATTAAGGTAAGGTAAATTATAAATAATAATGTTAAGTATTTTGAAATGTTTGTTGGATCATACATGTAATAAAAGCTGTTTTGTAGTAGATGGCCCTGAGGATGGCCGGATTGGCCGAAACGTCGGACTTATAAGAGAAATAAAAGGTTTTGAGACTATAATGGATAAAATTTGAATTATTTATTTTAAAATTATTAAAATTAATTCTTATTTAATTTTTTAAAAAAATGTATATAAATCCCCAAAACAATAGAAAAACTCATAATTTTATAAATTTATATGGTATTATAGAACTGAAAGACTGAAATAAGCTAGATTTTTGAATCAATTTCTATCTGTTTTTCTTTTTTAACAATTATTATCACAATTACTGTAATCAAATTCTATTAATTTTTAATTTAAGTGTATATGACGACAGTGGTTGAAGCTGGCATTAAATAAGGGAATGCTTATGCAACAAATGTTTTTAATTTTCAACTCCGCTGTGTGCAAAAAAAAAAAAAAAAAATGGACTCTCTGCTAATATATATATATAGAGAGAGAAACAGAGGATAGTAATTTATCCGTAATATAATATTTTATATCTTCAACTCTTTTAGTACAGCCATTCTTGAGAAGAAATGTCAAATTTACTTCCTCTTCTTACTTTTGTAATATATTATAAAAGTGTTATTAATGGAGTAATAACTCCAAAATTAATTTCTTCTCGGGAATGGATGTGCTAAAGGAGTTGAACCCATAAAATATTTTATGAAACCAATAAATTTAAAATAAATTATTTCATTTCGGGGCAAGATCTGTGGAGTACCATAAGCACATGCTAATTTACGTTTGCGTGTATTTAAAGTAAAATGATAACGATAAATTTTAAAAGAAAGTGGAGAGCTTAGTTCATAGCTTTAGTTCCAACAATTCAATTTCAAAAACATTTCTTTATTAAATAAATCAAAAATTTGTATCCTTTTTTGTCTCAACACTTTTATTTTTCACCAGTCAGCTTAAGTTTAGTTACCTATTTTTTAAAAATTTAAAATCATTAATATTCAATTCTTCTTATATAAGATTATCCACAACAAATACACTACCATATAACAAACCATTTATAACCTCCCACTCACACAGGTCACCCTTGTTTTAAAATTAATTTATTTTATTTTAAATTGCATTTTTGTCTCAATTTAGTATTTATTCTAATTCCCAAAATTCCATATTACATTTATTTTTAAATAGTAACAAATTTATTTTTATAAATTTATTTTGCTTAAAATCTCATAAAAGTGTTGAGACAAAAAAGGGTACAAATTTTTGATTTATTTAATAAATAATTACCTTGTCTCAAGAAATTGAAATAATATAATTAAAACATTTCTTTGTTTAAAGGAAAAAATATCATTTTAAAAAGTACCAAAAAAAGCAATAAACAAATATTAAATTATCAAAATAAATAAAACAGGATACCTTGCTCTAATCAAATATATTAATTTGTATTGTTTAACAATATTATGAATATTAATAAATAATATATTAAATAACTTATAACTCGGGTAGAACTATTTATGCCGCGAATAAGTATAGAGAGTATGATTTGAGATTTTAATACGAGAAGTGGTCCGTACCAAAAAAAATTCCTGATAGCAGATTAAATAATTATCTTGTGACAAAGTGGCTCCTTGTAGTATAGTAGATGTTCTGAGCAAGAATAACAGCAAGAATTACTGTGTCGAGGAATTAATAAAAACTGGCAGTTATATCAGTGGTCTTCCTAAATCACCTGTATAGGCACAAGTAATTGGAAGTTTGGTGTCGCTTGAACACTTAATAAGCATCCAGTTAAGGTTGGGGTTCCGGGGATTCCCTGCGAGGTCAGTTCCAAGAAAACCTGTTGACCTGACACACGCTGCTAGTTTAATGCTTATTAGTCACAAATATTTTTAGAAACATCATAAAATATTCAAAGGAAAATCACAGAACTATTTCCAATTCTTGGTCTGATCTCTGAATTAATAGTTTTGTTTTCCTCAGTCAAGTCATTTTGCTACCCTTACATTAAACTATATATAATTAAATAAACTAGAGGCGCTGGTTATTCTGCCAGAGTTGAAACAAGAAGATAATCCAAAATTCCTGCTGACTGGATAGCAATGAAACACAAGAGATGGAGAGGAAGACCGAATACAACATAGCGAGAAGGGATAGTGCAAAGAGTGGCACACTGTCCGGCTGCTGTGGTTAGGAATAGAAATTTAGTGTAAAGTAAGAAAGAATCTATAGCAGTGGTTCCCAACATTTTTCGGTTTGCGACTCCCTAAACAATTAATTTTATTGCCGCGGCACCTTTAATACATCGGATTTTTAAAAACATTTTTGACTTTCTTGAAAGATTGGAAAACTTTCCTAATTAAAAGCCATTAACCATTTAACAGCGAAAGATTAAAAACAGATTCTTACTATTTTCCTTGGGATAGTATAAAATATCTAATTTCAACTATTTTGTTGATATCCATATTGAGACAGGACAACCACTATATGGTTAGGTCAGTTGAAAAATAAATTAAACAGGAATTTTATATTCACAAAGTATTTAATGAAGGTCCAATGATGATTGACATTATTAAAGTTATAAATGGGATGGATGGGCTTGATGTTAACTACACAACTTCTCAAATTTCGGGTTAAAATTGGATATTCATTTCTTGTTCAACGTTAATTTTGGAGCGATATTTACTTTTTATTACCGCGACCGCCGAAATCTCAGCTTCGCACAAATAGGATGTTGCAAATGGAATTAATATTCGTAAAGCTTTACCACTATGCAATGGATATTCCTCTTTTACTGATATCCAAAAATCAGAAAGTTCCATGCTACCAAATTTTAACTTTAAAGTATCGGAAGGCAAGTCAATAAGAAATTCTTCCTCTAAAGAAGTAGATTCTGATGGTGCCTTTGCTTTAAATGGGTCTTCAATCCATGTAAATTTATCATTATTTGCTTCAAAGTATTTTCCGAACTTTTTTATAAGCTCTGGAAGGTGATCAACAAAAATTAATTTTAAATTGCATGACAAATTAATTTCATTGGAGGTAACACACTGGTGCACCAAGGGAAAACAATCACTGATACACTCTTCATTAATTTTTATTTTCCATAGCAGTAATTTTGTTTTGAATAATTGAATATTTCCCGGCGCTCTTATGATGGCACCGCTGCGCCCCAGGGAGAATCACTGATCTATATTAAATTATCATTTATAGTCAAGTGTTCAAATATAGCACAGAAAATATTTTTATTTAATTAAATCTGGCAAATTATAATTTTAATGAGGTGTTTATTGCTGACCGCAAATTCAATAAGAGGAGAAGATGATTGGGAGCGCGATTACTAATGATACGCTAATAAGTAAAACTTAGTTTATTTGTGTCGTCATTCGACCTGAATTCGAAAACATAAAGCGAGATAATTAAGAGAACGAGAAAAAAAGATATATCAGACAATCTAGCAAACAGTGTTACAAGGAATTTAAGCAAATAGCAGACAATACTACAGGAAGATAAATTATAATATTGCAAAGATAAAAGACGAATATTTATACCAATTCGCTCTCGCGGTAGGATTGATTTGTGGTCGGTGAGTGTCTCTATTTATTTTAAAGTCTTTTTTCTTCTGATCATTTATCCCTCTTCTCCCTTTGATTCTTCCCTTGTTCAATTCTCCTTATAATCATTATTTACTGTTGCCAATATGTATTACTCTGCGTCTTTTTTCCATTGTATTGCGTCACATTATAGAAATAAGTTCCCAAATTCTTTCCAATTTGAATTTATACTTGAAATAGAAAATACAACATATGTAGAATGTGCATTGGACTGAAATGAGATTATATATACTTTATCATTGCTAATATTTGAAGGAATTGTTTATAATTAATATAAGTTGTAGCCTACACCACCTATTGTCAAGAATGAAATTATAACATTAATATCTAGTTTTGAATATCTCTTAAATATTAATGACGAATTCAAATTTTTAAACTCCCTATCAGTAAAGAGAGAGAGTATTTTTCACTATCATACGATGGATATATCTCAGCATAAAGAACACTTTACAGAAATCGTCAATCTAGTTGCTTGTACACTCATCTAGGCCATAGAGAGTCACATTGAAGTAGTTTCCGAAATATCCTACATCCTCATAGTTTTTTTTACAGGACAGACATCTTCAGCTTCAACAAAACCAAGACACAATAAATTATCAAATACAAGGAGTCTACCTAGTTAAAACAAACTCATTCGTATGATAATAAAACTATTTCATCATCCACTAAAACAATTTAATAAACAAACATTAGATATTCAAACTTCACTGTTGGTTAATACAACTGTAGAAACTAAAAACTTAATCTTTCACGAATTAAAAACTCACCTTTATAAGACTTTGTAACAACTTATGTCAAACCTGATTCAAACATGGTACACATCCTACTTTTATGCATGGTTTTTATTTTTATTTTAATCTTTATTGATTAATTTTATAGGACGAAGTTTGCAACTCATTTCACCCAAAACAGGGAAATTCGTGTATAAGAGAGGAGGAGCTGGATATTGTATTTAATACATAGCCCACAATTGTGTTTTGTTTTTATATTTTTGTTTATAATATTACATTCTATCATATTTCTAGACAGTGGTAATATGAATGATAGAGCTCATTCACAGCATATTTACAAATATACAAATTAAACGATAACAAAATAGGAAATGGAAGAGAAAGAACAAAGATAATAATATTAAATTAAACAAAATAAAGTATAATAATATCTTAAACACAATCATTCCTATTTACATTTAGCCTGAGGAACTCCGAACCTAGCTCTTCTCCCTACTTGAGGAGGGAAGGGCAGGACCCCGGAAGATCCCGGCACTTCTCTCTCAACCACGTCACTGGTATTAAAAACCAGTGGAAGATGAGTGCGGTGACTGAGTGTGAGTGATATTTTTTGCGAACGACTAACACACATTTTCCGAGAGAATTCGAGGCAAATAGGTTTCTTACATTTTCGAATACAAGAAGTCAAATTTTCATATTTTCTTGATGACATATTCCACGATATATGTCGTCCACAAATTTTTGAAATTAATTTTTTCGTAAATGTTCATGACTTGCTTAATCGATCATAGGCAGCATCAAGAATCCAATATAAGCTCTCATTTCATTCCTGGAGGTGTTCTGTAATTGGAAATACTTTGTGGATTATCCTTTTCACTACACATTATTGAGAGTTTTACGTAAAGTCTCCTCAACTATTTGGTAAGAGTAGGTCCAAATATCAGCCAGTCATCATTTGTTTTGTTTTTTGCCAAAATAAAATTCAGGCTCTCATGGTTGGTACGTGTCCTACTCCCTCTGGGGAAACCTCACTCAGCCTGGAATAAGTACATCACTGTTTTCAGACTTGCTTGATTCCTTGCTGTCTGTTGTCCGTGAGCTCATAGTCAGATGGAGTATACTCACAACATATTTTGAGAAGATGTACCTAGATCGTGATTGGAAATGACAATGACGTGTTGGTGAAGAAGGGATGAATGCAAGAAGGAAATCATCATCATCGTCACTTTCACATGGAGGCGATGTTCCATCTTCAAAAATCAAAAGCAAAAATCTTCTGCAAAGTCAGGGTCATCTGATCTGTAAACGTCAGACACTGTGACATTGCTGCAAGAAGGTCTGCAAGCCATTGTGGGTTTATAATAAAAGAAAATACAAAATAACTGAAAATCTTGCATTCCTTGTTTGTGCATATAAACCTGGTTGCTGGTTCATATTCATGTATACAGTGTCTCAGAGACTCGTACTTTGCACCTGGTAGCAGACACTGTGCACTTTACATGAACAGCACTGGTTATTACTCCAATATAGCTGTGACAATATTTGAGCTTACTATGCACTCTTGGAAAGTGGGGGAAAAGGTAATTAGAGTTTGTGAATCACAGCTGCATGCATTCCTGTCAAAATTCACTCAGTGTCTGTCAGATACTGTGTACCCACTGAGGGTTAAGCGAGGAAGGAAGGGATCTCCTATAATCCTGCTTCCTTTTATATGAAGGGGAGGGGGGGGATCTTGGCTGGAGTTCTCCAAGCCGACTACATATTTTCTATATGTACATATTTTCTCTGTGTTTAAGCTATTTACTTTATCTTATTCTTTTTCTGTTAATTTATTATTCTTTTATTCATAGCATGAATAATTACATATTGTTCTGCAAACAATTGTCCTTATGTATGGTAGATTGTATTATTATTAGTGAAAATAGTTGATATCTTTATTCTAGCTATGCTTCTCTGGTCTGTTCTGTTGAAGTTCTTTGTGAATTTCAGTGCTTAATATACAATTGATTATGGGAAGATCTGCATATTATATCTAAATAACAATATTTTTGGTTTCAATAGTTCATGTCATTCAAAATATTTTACATCCTAAATTGTAAATAATTATTTATTTCGGTATTATTCGTGTGTTATTTTTTCATATTTGTCAGTTTCTTCATTTTGACAATTGCCAGATTGCTTTTCTCTTTGCAAAGAGGGAATATAATTTCTTCCTCTCGAGTACTCATTTTCTACAAAGCCATTCCTTATTCATAGACACTCCTTTTTATTGTTTATAACCGGAAAGGTCACTATTCGACACACATGCTCTAGTTCCTGAACAGTTCAGACAAAAACCACAATTCCAAGGTCCAACTTGGTAACTCCGTCAAGCAGTCGGCCTTATCAGGCAGTTCCGTTCTATCCTACCAATAATAAATTCGGTCCGTAATTGGGGCGCAACCAATGCCGATAAGAAAATAATCTGGTATCTACACATCAAGGACTGGGTTCGACTTGCATTCACCTTGAAAGTCCTCGGTTAAGTTAGCCAAAGCTTTCTATACTCCTATTATAGTGCAAAAACACATACCTATGTATCCGTAGAAAAAAAAAATCCAACGCAGGATATTATATGGATTAAAACTTTCAATAATTTTCCGATGATGAAAAACTATAACTTATAAAAATTAAATATCTCAAGAAACTTGAGAATTATATCTTAAAATTTATTCATTCAATGATTCCTTATCTCAAATTTTAATTTATCAACAGCTAAGTGAGAAAAATACCTTATTTTTCAAGAAATGACACCTAAATACATTGCATTTACACATCAAGCTCTAAATCTATACCAATAAATTGAGACTATTGGTGGAAGTATATTCTAAATGGACATGAATTACAAGACAAATTAAAAAAAAAAAAATAATACTCAAATCAGTAATGATCATCTTAAAATTTCGAGATACCAGAAATCCCGAATATTATTTCTATATGCCAAATTTTATTTAATTCCTAATTCAAATTCAATTATAAATAAAACATATCAATGCTTATAAAATTACAGAGTTAAATTTTGTTTAATATTACGGATTATAAAAAAAAAAAAAAGTTAAAATCTATATCGCAACAACCCATGATGGGTCAGTGGTTCAATTATTTGCAAGGAAGTGCTGTTTCTTTGCCGCCAGGTTTTTCCTCAATTAACCTTCCTAATACCACGGTCTGAAACAAAAACATAATACCAGAGGGTCCTTTCAGAACTCCAATACAATTTTTGCTTTTCATACTCATTTTATTAATCCTAGTATAAACATTCCATCTTGCCAGTGAGAATAAATAGTAAAATGGATATAAGGAGTGGATTTTAAAAATATTAAGAAAAAATAAGATGCTTAAATATTTAAATGGTTACCATGAAACATTAAAATTTACGATGGAAGTAGAAAAAGGAGGGAAATTTAATATTCCTGGACATGTTGATAATGAGGCAAGGAGATACATTATTAACAGAATGGACAAAAAAGGAAATATCCAGTAATATAATTTTAAATTATTTATCCTGTCATCCTATTCACATGAAATACAACGGTATAAATAACTTTTTTAATAAGGCAATAAAATTAACGGATAAAATTAGATTGGTGAAAATAAAGGAAAAGTAATTTAATATGTTTCAGGAAAAAAAGTATCCTAAAAGGTTAATAAAGAAAATATGGGAATTAAATATCAAAAACTCCAAAATAAAAGAAATCGATATAAATAAGAATGAAAATGCAATTAAAGAAAATAAAAAATACTATAGTTGTAATTATATAAAAGGTTTGTCAGAAGGGATAAAAAGGTCTTTCAAGGATGATATGGAAGAAATTTCATCATGTTTTAAACCAAAGAATAAATTAAAAAAATATTATTGTAGAACAAAGGACCCAATAGATTGGATAAATCCAATAAATTGGATTAGTATATAATAGATATATCAATCTGGATTAGTATATAAAATTCCATGCATTAATTGTCCAGCTATATATATTGGTGGAACTAAACAATATATGAAAGATAGGATGTATCAACATGGGAATGACATAAAAAAAATGAAAAAGGACAAAAAAAAAACAGCATAGTACAACATGTTGTTCAAAATATACATGATTTTGATTTTGAAAATGTCGAGGTCATTCATAAAGAAAATAATAATTTTAGAAGAAAAATATTAGAATCACTTTAAATTTCAAAAAAATATAAATCATACTGTAAATTTCAAATCAGATTCTAAAGGACTAAACCACCATTATTCTGAAATTTTAAGTATAATAAATATGTAATTATTAACAAAGTAGTTAAATAGATAAATGTTCAAGTCCTTGAATTTGTAGCGAGAGGGAGCAAGTGGTTTCATCAAAACCCACCAGAGCGTTGCACCTCGAGCCTCACCGAAGCTCTCAAATTTACTTATTATTTCATTTTTTAAAAAAAACATTGTCATTTTTATATATTAATAATGTCTGTACCTAACACTAAACAATGTCAATAGAATGATTAATAAACGAAACCAAAACAATGCACGCACCTATCTCAAGTAGACATGTACCGACCGCTTCTCGGTCACATCTGCATGGACTAGGCCTATAAATAATGGGACTCTAAATCCCCCTCTTTGACCACCAGCGGAACGGCCCCTCCCCGCTCCAATAATCTACTCGCGTACCAATCAAGACATGATTAATTTAGACGTTCTTCTACCTTATAATGCCCAAAGGCAAATAAAGGTTTCACTAAAGCCAGCTATACATATGGCACACCTCACCATATGTACACATATGAAACAAATTTAAATTTTAGGAGGTTACGAAAAAAAAACCAAAAAAAAAAACCCCTCTTTGATCTTAGATCCACCTCCTTCCCAGGCCTAGTCCTCGCACTGGTGGCGTACGTACACTCTACTTGAGATAGACAGGTTCATTGCCAACCTATTCTCACAAGAGTTGTCTTTCAGTACGCCTACCTAAGATGATTATCACTTGTCGGGGTTGTTGTAGGTCTTAGGCGGTTTCTCCAGCCTGATATCCACTTTCAGAAGGCCCTCGACAAGGCGTATTCATTATAAGTAAGGAACGGCCGTGCCAGAAGATGAGCCCTGGACACTTACTCAGATAGAGGAGGTCTAGGTGAGAGAGTCTGAGGTTGAGTAACAGTTCTAGTTGCCGAGATGAAGCGGACGGACCAGTAAGCTGATAAGGCTAGGTGCAGCTCTAGTTGCCGAGATGAAGCGGACGGACCAGTAAGCTGATAAGGCTAGGTGCAGCTCTAGTTGCCGAGATGATGCGGACGGACTAGAGCTGGGGAGAGACGGGAAATTACACTGGTTGCCGAGATTTGAGAGCGTCGGTGAGGCTCGAGGTGCAGTGCTCTGGTGGGTTGTGATGAAACCGCTTGCTCCCTCTCTTTACAAATTGAACAGATATATATATCTGCGTATATATACATGCGTATATATGTATATATACATGTACATATATATGCGTATAT
>NW_027105743.1:326789-330072 GCF_000696795.3 Halyomorpha halys
TATATATATATATGCACATGAGTGTATATGTGAAAAACTAAAAAAGAGAGGGGGTATATGCATGTAAAAAAATACGAATATAATAAAAATATAGTAATTATGGATTTAAAAAATGATAGGTTATAAGCAAATAAAATAAAATTGAATGTTAATTAAGTTGTAATTAATGTAAAAAACTTGTTTTTAATGATAAGGTGATAACAGAGTCTAACCTATTGAAGGTAGGTTCTGTTATAAATGATGTTTTTTAGTGGAATAAAAGAAAATTATTTGTGTGAAAAAGTTTTAAATTTAAGATATAAAAAGTTATGTAAGTAAATTGAGAGATTATTGGATCAAAATTGTGTGTTATTAATGAAAAAAAAATAGTTTATAATTTCATTGTTACATTGGTCGCACCTCGTTGAGAGTCTTCTGCTTCTACCACGTCAATTTCCTTTCTAGCACGATTTTTACCCTGAATGGTTTCCTGGACATTCTTCATCATTTCTAGACACTTTTTAGACTGAGAGTGTAGAAATAAGATTGATGGGTCGTTCATTCTTCTCGTTATGGCTGGTTCAACTAATATTTTACTTAAGAGCCAGTAGAAACAAATGCCATCTTTGTACGTACTCTCGTTTCCACTCTGGGTGAATATTTTTCTTCAGAACAAGTGCATTTACTGCATCTATATCGATGCAGTTCATAAACATAACCATTGGTCCTCTGCTGGTTTGTCTCTTGCAAGTATATTCGCTGGCCATTTTGTCAAGTCTGTCTACTGCTTCCATTGTGTGTACCGGTAGATTTTAGCAGTGTGCTGTATAACTTTCACACATCTCCCATACATTTATAGCAGGATTGGATTTCATATATCCAAGCCCTATCTAGGCATACATTTTAGTTTCATCCATAGAAACATTCCTGTTTTTCCTCTGTCCCTCAAGTTGCTTTTTTTTTTCGTTACAACAAGCACCTTCTAGTTAGTATAATTGACATATTAGGTAGTTACTTTTATAAAATATCTACTCAACGTAAACAGTCACGATTAATCTAAATAATTCCGCTGAAACATATATGCCCCGAATATCATGGGGGTCCTGGAGAGACCCCAATCCTGTTTTTATTCGGAAAAAAGAACTATGTAAAGCTGTGTCCCTGTAAGTTTAATGGAAACTTACTAACGTGTTTCAAAATGGTTTTGTGAAAAAATACATTGAGTGAATCGAAAATTGGGTGATTATTTTCATAATTTTTCACTAGAAAAATAACTAGTGGGGTCGTTAGAGAACCCCGCGGTATTATGAAGATTAAAGCTTCCGAACCAACAGGATTGACTCAAGGTTACAATAACAGATTAATTGTTCAATAGAAAATACTGATAAAATAAGAAATAAATAAATTTTAAAAAAATATCTTACCTAAATTTACATTTAATATGTCAAACTTCTCACTAGCATGTTCTACTTTTAATAGTTATAAGTTTATAGAATGGTTAGAACTCTTGTGAAGTTGAGTCTCAGAACACGAACTTTCCGGTGTTTTCACCGATCTATTTTCAATCGATAGAGCTTCCAATTTTTTGAGGAGCGTCTTAATTAGCTTGAGCTTGGAGAAGGATCTCTGTGAACAGTAAAATATTTTAAATGTGAAAGGAAAGAATTTATTTCATTGAATAAGTCTTTAGTTCATTTATAATAGGCTAAAATTAAATTATCGTAAGTCTTATTAATTCTAATAAGTTTTATTAAATTATTTTTCATAATTCCTAATATCATTTGTATAATCATTTATAAATTATTTATTTATTTTTATAATTTCTCATTTGGAACTCGTAATAACGTTGTTCTGATATTAAGTGTTGTTTTACATTGTGGAACATGGTTTTAATCACTACTACAACTTAAAGCGTTAAGTGTCTATAACGACGCACATTAGAGAAATGTCGCAGGGGTAATTAGAAGAGTTGAATAGGCGGATTGGATAAGCAACAAAAGAAGCTGTATTGTTCATTAATTCCATTCCTCTGATCATAAGATAATAATGTCGCGATGTATCTTTTTGTTATTAATCGGCCTTGTGATGCTGGTCCCTTAGTACACCCCCATAGCGAAACAAACACCTTTTTTAGGAGGTTAACGTCATTGTGTACCAGGTGAGACAAACGGCGTCCGTTTCAGATAAATAAAGTATGTGAAATCGTTAAGTGGTTGATGACCTATACGCCACAATTTATTTTTAATATTTTGTTTAGTTTCAGCATTTTTATCAGGCGCTGTATTGCGAATGGTTTCTGGGTCTACGTTTTAAAATTGCTTAAACCATTATTTTTTTAATCTAAACTGAAAAAAAATCAACGTGATAGACAAATTGTTCTTTTTATACTCCTTTATTTTTACACCTTTGTTAATGTTTCACAACTTCTTTGTTCTTCCTGTCTATTACATTCACAGATTAATAGTCTTTAATGTCAACTTGGTCTTATCCTCATTTCAATAGTTTGATTTTGAGTTGAGTTTGACTCAAGATTTTTTTTCAAAATCGCTTTATCTAATGTAATTTTAATGTTTTAAAAAATAATTAAACCCTTTCATTGTGGGTAATAAGAATTATGAGTAATTTTGATAGTAAATTACAGAAGAAATATTCCCCCTGGTTGAAAACAATAACAATGGTAATTTTTATATTATACCGCTCATATATAAAGTGAATAGAAAGTAATGATGAATGACGGAAAATTTATAAATAAGCTGAATTTATAAACACACGTTTTTGTATTTCCTCGATTGTTATGAAAATAGACAATCATCACTTTCTGTTAAAACTAACTCTGATAGATATTTAATTAATGAAGTAGGTTGTATTTTTTTTTGTATTAGGTCGTGTTCTATGTGTCAAAATTTTAACAATTTAAATTAAATGTAAAAAATAGCTAATTTGTCTAAATAAAATGGCACAAAATGAAATGTTATATTAATAAATATCTTATACAAATCATCCGATAAAAAACATAGTCATCATCCTGAACAAAACAAAATATTTTAAACTTTTATTTTCAGTGTATAAAATATTTACTATTCCTACACACCATGAAGACAAAACTGGATGGTGCCACCCTGAAGTTAATGTTCACGTAGTTTACCCACCTCAACTTCATATGTTCCTTTCAGCAATGGCCGTGTATACCATGTGACCAGAGTGTTTATATATATATTTGATGCTTGATAAGTATATTTGTACCTGGCGAATTGGCGAATAATATTCGACATATTCCTAATGAGTATATGTAATCTAAAAATAT
>NW_027105743.1:330222-331294 GCF_000696795.3 Halyomorpha halys
TCAATTTATGGCCTAACAACTAGTTAGTATACATTCAAACGAAGAATGAGTTTGAGTAGTTATGATGCAAACTTCACTTTTAATAAGTTCATTTTACTTAGATACTAAATAAGTAAATAAAAAAATATTTTTACTTTCATAAAATGGAATAATTGGTTCTTAATGGAAGTTTGGGACTTCTTTGATGGTCTTCTTCCTGCATTTTTTCGTGATGACATGGCTTGCGTTTTTCTGGGGTAGTCTGGTTCAAAAAAAGTTGGTTCTACCATACCTAAAAAATAATAAATAAATTAATTAATAGTGGATTAGAACAAGGATAAAGACAGGAGCTGTTTCACAAGAACAAAATGATTGTTCACGTGTGCTGTCAAATCGATATCTGCAAGAAATTCCTTCTATAATGTCCTTTAAAGATATAAAAAATAACCACTTACCTAAGAAAGGAAGAGCAATATGTTAAGATAATCGTAAATTAACTGTTGTGTTGAATATATAGTCCAAGGTAGGATGAGTCGACTGGCCTAAGATTTTTAAGTCGACTGATAACATAAAATGTATTTCATAAGTAATGGAACGAAATAGAAATACAAATATAAGACGATTTTCCAAATAAATAATTAATGAAGCTTAATTTGAACAAAAGAAAAAAATACTAAAAATGAACAATCTTAACAGCTAACAAGATCTTACGCCAAATAAATCGCTACTCCTACGTAAAGACTAAATATACATTAGTGCAAACTCATAAAATATATAAAATAATATAGTATAAAATCGTATATGAATCGAATCAATAGTTCTCAAATAATAGAAGCCCTGTTGTAATTAGTGTACCCTACTTCCACATGTTACCTCCTTCGATCGATAAGTAAGGTATCAATATGCACATATCGATTTTTGTTTCATTTGCTATTAGAATTTGAGTTGTTGAGCATACCATCTGTAGTATCTACGAGAGGGATGGTGAGGTTTAGAGAAGTCTGTGTCGGCGATTGAACTTTATTGATACCAAACAAGATAAATGTGGTACCAAAAAATCACGCAGGGGCTAATTCCTTCTGGCATTCATATT
>NW_027105743.1:335698-337051 GCF_000696795.3 Halyomorpha halys
CAGAGTATGTAATTATCCGTAGATCACTCTGGGCGGGCCCTGCAGCATTGAAGGGGAAACTGAAATGGAATTGAGTAACAGGGTGCTAAGGGAGAGAAAGTCCATGTAATGGGAAAAATGCCCCGAGACTACCAGATAATAATTGGTTGTGATCTTCTGGAAAAGGTGGGAGCAAAGATAAAAAATAGTGGGGGTCATTGGGATATTAGAATTGGAGGGAAGAGGTACAGCTGTCAGAAACTGGTAGATGACGGTAAAGCGAGTGATTAACAAGAGGGAGAATTGGAAATTGGCCATATTAAACAAATATGATGATATTTTTTACAAAGAAGGGGAGGTACTAGGAGCTACAGGAAGAACGGTGCACGAAATCACGAAATAGAATGTTTAAGGAAGCAAGGGATAATTGTGTACAGAACTTCGCCCTATAACAGTCCATTGTGGGCAGTACGCAAGAAGAGTACCCCGGGAAAATATGGGGAAAAGTACCGGGTAGTAATCGATTATCGTAAACTCAATGAGAATACGGTCGATGAAAAATATCCTATCCCGAGATTTGAAGATATTCTCGATAGATTAGGTGGTGCGAAAATTTTTAGCACATTGGATCTAAAGGCGGGCTACCATCAAATTAAAATGCACCCCAGGGATCAGCACAAAACTGCATTTACTTTTGAAAGAGGCCACTACGAATTCACCAGAATGCCATTTGGTCTGAAAAACGCACCTGTAGACCGTTTTTCAGAGAATAAGGGAGTTCGGCCTCAAGCTTTCCCGAGAAACGTCAGCACTAGAGCAAGAGCAGATAAATTTTTTGGGGCAGACCATCTCCCAACGAGGTGTGAGACCGGACGTCCAGAAGGTGTTGGCTCTGCAAAGGATGGAGGTACCAACAGATGCGAAGGGGATTCGGCGATTACTAGGAGCATCAAATTACTACCGAAGGTTTGATCCGGATATGGCAGAGTACCTTGTGCCCCTTAATAATTTGTTAAAGAAAGGAAGGAAGATAGTAGTGACACCAAGCATAACACAAAACATCCGGAAATGCATTGAGCAGCTTCAACGGGAACCAGTTCTCGCATTCCCCGACTTCGAGAAACAGTTTACGCTCACAACAGATGCAAGTGAGTATGCTCTAGGAGCGGTGTTGGCACAGGAAACAGAAGAGGGGGAGCGTCCTGTAGCGTATGCCAGTCGGCGCCTCACTGAAGCGGAAGCCAGATACAGTGCCTTAGAATGGAAACTTCTGGGAATCGTGTGGGCTGTGGAGCATTTCCGGCCCATTGTATTTGGAAGGCGCTTTAGGGTCCACATCGATCATAGACCGTTGCAGTGGGTAGGAAAATTGAA
>NW_027105743.1:338882-340127 GCF_000696795.3 Halyomorpha halys
CTTTAGCAGCTGCCAACCCACCACCGCAGGTGATGCAACCATTACCAGAAGTCTCTTTAGCGCAATATCATGCCACGACGCTAGAATGGATCAAGGTCCGTACGGCAAATCCCCAGGACCTGAGAAAGGCGGTATCGGACCTAGAAAAATTCACCGGAGAGACCGGGGAATTAAATCATTTTTTAAAAGGGGGGGAATAGATGTCGGAGGATCTACTAGACAGCGAGGATGCAAAAGCACTTAAAGCAGCGGTAGTCTGTCGGGTAAAAAGAAGTATTCTTCATCAAATACAGGCAGATGAAGAGACCTCCTGGAAGGTCATCAAAGAAAGATTAAAGAAGGCATTCGGAGGAGGACGTTAGACCCCAGAGGAGAATATATACATGATGTTCAGAGAAACGAAAAAACCAAGACAGTCTAATGGTCAGTATGTCGCAGAACTTCTGGCACGCTATAACAGAATTCGAGACAAATTCAGCGAGATGTTGGAGACGATCCAAGTAAAGGGTCGAATACAATTCCTATCCACGGTACTGAAGATTCAGCTGGCAAAATAACTGGGGAAGAAGGAGGGAATGCCGAGAGACCGCTCGTTTGTGGAATGTGCTCAAGATCTTATAGAGACAAGCGCTAAGGAGGCGGAGGCCGGAATGGAAGTAGAAGAGCCGGGGTGGACCCGGAGAGAATATCAAAGGCCGAGAAACAATCCTAACCCCTGGAGAAGGAGAGAGCACTGAGATGCTAGGAGAGAGAGAAATATTATCAAGGAAAATAGAGCGTCCCAGGCGAGACCCAGAAACAATGGTCGGCGAGAGGAACGCAAGTGTCATGGTTGTGGGAAGTTTGGGCATCTAGTGGCGCATTGCCCGCGCACGAGATGATTTGATTGTGGAGCAGAGGGATATATAGCCCGACAATGTCCCTACATGTATCGCCGGAAAGAGCAGAATTAGCCTGAACCCATGGAGATAAACGCACAGAGATTACGGAGGAGGAAAATATCGCGAAGGACGAATGGATCTGCAGGCGAAGCCACAGAATTGTCCGAGACCTCGGAGACAGAAAACGAAGCAGAAGACTCTGGGCGAGAGAATGGTCAGGAAGAAAAGAGGACTTGGAGAAGAACCGAAGAAACTGCTAGAAGAAGAGGAGAGTTTTGAGGAGTGTGCCCACAGAGAGGCGACCGCACGTTAGAGAACCATCATGTGAGAGGAGAGCACGGCGGTCTGCCTATTATACGAGGTG
>NW_027105743.1:343478-346047 GCF_000696795.3 Halyomorpha halys
AGCACTTCAAGCGTTTCATTTCGCACTCCTCTCTCTCTCCTATTATTTTTAGTTTCACTTGAGTAAAAGATAACTTATATATATTTGATATTGACCAACTTCAGCAGACTCTCAAAATCTAAGTACATATATATCACATCATATAAGTACATCATATAAGGTGTATATTAACGTAGGAAATTTGTCTGCAGTTCCTAGTCCAAAGTCCAAAGTCTAGCAGGATGACCTGAGTACGTGTCTGGATTTATATGAACAGTCTGAGTTAAGAACGAAAATTCGTAGGAAATAAACTGAAATTACTTATTTTGGGTAGGTATAAATGGATAAACATTAATAATAAAAGGATTTGATAATTAACCTAAGGATAATGTATCCTGAATAATATATGTATGTATAGCTGGACGGATTCCATCAAGAGACAGAATGTTTAGAGTGTGCACTACTAGCTACCTTTTACCTTTTTTATAATCTTCTTACCGCTGGCATATAACCTATCCTCCTCTTCTTATTGATATTGAAAAACTTAAGCACAATAAATCTGATGGACAGACTTAAAAATATAATATACATTACAATTATTCGTAGCATAATATAATTTCAGCTGAACAATTGTTGACATTACATAATTTCTGAAATTTAAAAATATCTGAGAAAAAAAAAACAAGAAATGTAAAAAGAGAAATTTTATCGTCAGTGAATTCCATCAATATTTTGAATTCCCCTAATTACTGATTGAACCATTAAATGCAAAAGCGGCGTAATTCATTATGTTCTTTATTTTGATAAAGTAAATAATTAATTACATTATTATAGGATGTATTAACTTAAAATGCTTTAAATAGATCAATAAGTTAGTGACTGGTTGTTTTAACAGAGAAAGCTGTTATCCGTTTCTAACAAGTTTATAGAAAATCACTTGAAGTGATGAATATCTCAAAAGTTTTGATTAACACCACTTTTGCAATGAATGGCTCAAATAATACTTTGTCTTACTTATTTTGTAGTACTTACTATATTCCAGTAAAAAAGACGCCGATTTAGATGATACGGAATACTTCATACCTTGAGATGCACATAATTCAAGTCAAGGCAAGGTCATAGAAATCCTTTATCCTGAGGTTCTATTAACGCAGAAAACACTGAAACAAAGGTATTTTTAGTCGATTACAGATTTGTAGAGAACATAAAAATGGATAATATAAAAAGTTCTACAACGGTGTTGGTTAAGATTGCTGCACGATGACTATACATCACTTTATTTTCTTAAACATGAACAAAAACTCAACTTAGGTAAGCCTCGCTGAATCATGGAAAGTTGAACCTCTAGATTTTATATTTTACAATTTCTATAAAAAAGATGGGTTCAATTATGCAAGGTCAATTATGTGTTACTTTAGCTCATACTCAAGATCAGCAGTCATTAGAAGGTAAGTGTATACATCGTGACCAGTGCGTTTCTTAAATTGTGAGACCTTTCTGCCAAAAACATGAAAAAAAATTAGGGTGATCTCATAGATAACGGAATATTTATAAGAGAATAGAATGCAGCAAAAATGAAACATAAAACAATAACTAAACAAATATAATTTATTTCATTACTATGGGGATGGGTATTACTTTTTCATGCTGAAAGTTAGAATAATAACAATCTAACGATACTTGGACTTCCGGTGAAACATGAGTATATGAAATTGTAGTAGTAACAAACTTAATAAAAACACTTACACTATCAGTAGAACTCAGAAAATAAAAAGAACAAGTATATTTCTTGAAACAACTTTATTAACTAGAAATGTTCATGTTATTCATCAAAGATGCTCTCCTCGGAAGAAGAGTCAGTATCATTCCGTTCTTCTTGTTTTACGAATAGTTGATATGAAAACGATACCTGTGAATTGGAATCTGTCGTATCTATAGAGGATTCGCTTAGACTGTGGTATAGTGAATTTCCATCCGGCACAATACCAGTTAGATCAATATCCGGCTGAGATGTAGCGGTATTACCGTCCAATGGATTTTCCTCATCTGACTCCTCTCCCTCCAATAAGGTGCAAAATGAAGTACACTTAGTTAGTGATAAATATCTATCCGTTTCCTTTTCAATAGATTGTTCACTAGTGTGGGAGTTACCTGTTTCAGAAGTACGAGTGATTTCATGGTAAACCAAAGATTGTACGGATTCCGGATTAGAAATGTGTAGAAACATTTCACTTGGACAGTATAGTTTAATGGCTGCATTCCAAATAACAATTGGGAGGAAGAACGTCATTAGTGAGTGGTAAAGTGAATTTTCATCTAGAGCAATATCAGCTAGGTTACTATCCGGCTGGGTTGTTGAGGTGTTACCGTCCAATGGATTTTTCTCCTCAGACTCGTCTCCTTCCAATAGGGAGAACAATGAAGCACTCTTTGTTAGTGATAGATATCTTTCTATCGCCTGCTCAATTGATTTTTTACTTGTGCGGGAGTCAGCTGTTTCAGAAGTACGAGTTATTTCATGGTAAAACAATGATAGTACAGAATCGGGATTGGAAATGAGTCTAAACTTTTCTTTTGGACTGTATAGATT
>NW_027105743.1:347307-353834 GCF_000696795.3 Halyomorpha halys
TCGGGGCTAGAAATGGTAATGAATCTTTCCGTTCGACTGTTAGAATAACTTGATGTATAAGCCATTACAAAGGGGAGAATGAACAAAACTAAGGCAGAGTGAAATGCATTTACGTTCGGCGTTATATCAGTTTGATTGTTATTCATCACAATTGATGGTATTCTGCCATCTAATTGATTTTCCTCGTTAAACTCTTCTTCTTCCAATAGGGAGCACAGCGACGTAGGCTTTATAGGTGATATGTATGTATCTGTTTCTTCTTCAGAAGATTCTTCGCTAGAGAGTGAGTCACCTGGTTCAGAGGTACGAGCGGTGTAAGAGGTATAAATTGTTGTATACGAGAATGTACGTTCAATATTATCGCTTTCCAGCGAACAGTTTGATATTGAATGCCTCAGCGCTATAGGGAATGTTTCTATGCTCCCAAACGCAGTCGTACTCACCATACTAGCGGACTCCGGCATATCGGAGATGCTCGAAATGACTGTTGTACTCGGCATATCTGTGGTACTGGAATTACCAGTTGTACTCGGTATAGTTGCGGTGCTTGGGATGTCTGTGGTGCTTGGTATAGTTGTGGTGCTCACCCTAGTAGATCTCGTCATGTAGTGGATGTCAATTGTGCTCGTAAGAGCAGAAATACTCGGCACAACAGGTATGATCATAAGAGCAGTAGTATTTGGCTCGTCTTGTGTGCTCGTCATAGCAGTCGTATTCGGCTCAGCTGGTGTGCTTGTAATAGCAGTAGTATTCGGCTCAGCTGGTGTGCTTGTAATAGCAGTAGTATTCGGCTCAGCTGGTGTGCTCGTAATAGCAGTAGTATTCGGCTCAGCTGGTGTGCTCGTAATAGCAGTAGGATTTGGATCGTCTGGTGTGCTCGTAATAGCAGTAGTTTTAGGCTCAGTTGAACTTGGCAAGCCATGAGTGCTCGTAGGAACTGTCGTACTTGGGAGGTTAACAGTGACTGACTTAACAGTACTACTCGGCATTTTTCTAGTGCTGGACATATCAGTTCCGCTCGCCATGTCAGTACTACTTTTCATGTCATTACTGCTAGCCATATCAGTACTGCTGGCCATATCTGTACCACTTACCGTGTTACTTGTCATATCAGTATTACTTGCTGGAGTCGATTCTGCAGTCCATAGATCAGCCGGTCTAGCATTTATTGGCTGATTGGCATCTGATTGAAAATTCTTATTAAGCGGATCACATATTGGTACCAAAGTGAATGGAGGTTCTTTGTTGGTACGGTATGGTATATTACAGCGTAGATATTCGTTAACTTTTATAGATTCTTCACTTAGTGAACCTAAAATGTTTCCTGGTTCGTTCTTCAATTTAAACTCGGTTTGGAATAGTCCCTGAAAAAAATAATATTAAATTAGAATCATTAATTGTTTTTAAATTCACATAGTGCAGACAAGAACAAATTGCTATTATCATTGTATTACTTATGTATTAATAGAAAAGATAACCGATGGTTGTGTTCAGTGATTTATCGTTTTTGTAGGGCACATTAATATAAATGAAATTCATCCTAGATAAAGGAAGAGATAAGTGTTCCTTCATTCCAAATAAAAAATAATTCATGCGTAGGGACTTACGTATATTCCTCATATAATCATTGCTATATCTTTTAATAGTGCTCCAAATTATCTAAAGCATGAATTTACAGAAAGAAATTCCGTTCCAAGTTTTAATAATTGATTTAAAACAATGGCTTAAGTTCACTTAGACTCTCTATACCCTAACAATACCCATACATTTGTTCAAAATATTGACGATATTAGACCTTTTGTTTTTCATAATTAGGTATAGTAGTAATTACCTGTACTTATATATTAGTGTCCCTATAATATGGGGAGGACCAACCACAAAATTTTTACCCTAAATATAACAGGATTCTACATGCTGATCTTCAAATATCTATCTGCCTCAAATAGATACATATCTTTATATCGACCGGTTTCGATGAAAGTCGCTAAGATCCCTGTGGGTTATGGTTCAGCGCCTTATTCTCTCCCCCTTTATCCCTTCCTCCCATCATACTGAAAAGCATTTTTGAAGGAACTAAAATTCTCCTTAAATTTATGTGAAAACGGAATTTTTGTTTTAAAATTCACCATCTTGAAGACATATAAATGTAACTAATAATATATATGTATATATAGTTGACCGTAAAAATTGATATATAAGAAGATGGTCAGGGTTGCGGTCAAAAGTGAAACAAAAATAGTTTACAACTATTTATTTTCCAACGTTTCGCCCCATTTTGCAGGGCTTCATCAGGGCTGTCCAAATGAATAAGTTGAACAGCAATTTGTAAACTATTTTTGTTTCACTTTTGACCGCAACCCTGACCATCTTCTTATATATGTAACTAGTAATATTTTGCCATCTGACCAAAGGGTGATATGGTTGTCATGGTGAAATAAAAACACCAAGGGGGCATGGTTTTGAGGAGGTCACTGTTTGGTTTTTGAACACGTTACGATTGTTCAATATGAAGTGGAAATAATTTATTAGGCCGATGTATCGAAATATCACCATATAAGAAATATTATTGTGTATCTTTTGTTTTTCTAAATTATGGTGTTGTATTTCAATGGGTGGTCATTAACACTAGATGTGTGGATATAGTGAAGTGCGTGGCAACGTTTTTTCAGCACATCCTTGATAGGAGAGTGGTGGCTGGGGTCATCTTCATACTTCTGTGGAAGGTGAGACGTTGGCCGAAAAAGAGATATCGGACAACCTTGTTTTCTGCCAGGAGGCACCCAAGGACTACGTGGGGTTCGAACTAAACTTTATTTTATTTTAATTTTATGGTCCTCCTTTGCGTAATAGTTTAAATTTAGTTAATGAGGTTAAGTTAGTACATTTAAATGAATGTTAAGTCAACCTATAAGTTTTGTTTGTTTTATTAACTGATAAGAATTCTTGTTTTTCCTTTTTCATTCTGTGTACATGTACTTCTTTTAATTATTAAACTTTAGTTCACATAGTTCTGCTGTTCTGCATATATACTGCTTTCAACTTGTTAATTAACTTAGGTTTTTCAGTTAATATTACGATAATTCCAAAGGGGGGTATGTTTCCTGTTATCTACATGTAAAGGTATACACCAGTGGTCATTGTTCGATAATTGTTTATATATTGGCATATTGGAGTCATCATTTCGGGGTTTTCGTTATTTCCAAGGAAAAAATAACGCGGCACCTAAGAAGCGATTTATTCTTGATTATTATTATTACTTTTTTCCCTTTTGCGATTATATTTTTAATTTAACTCACCCTCATGAACTTAAGCCATTGTTCTAAATGAATCATTAAAACTTGGAACGGAGTTTCTTTCTGTAAATTCATGCTTTGGATAACTTAATTATTTCATAGTAAATTAAAATATAGACTACACATAAGGTACATAAATCTGTGGTCAAATGGCAAAATACTATAAGTCACTTTTATGTGTCTTCAAGAAGGTTAATTTTTAAACAAAGATAACAGCATACATTTCACATACAATTTTTTTCTACTATATCATAGACGAAGAGGGCTCTGAAATGTGAAAACCCCAGTTTAAGGAAAAGTGGCTCATCGTATTTATAGTATCTATGTATTTAAATTATAATTGTAAACATACCAGTTCTGTAGATGCCTTTATAGCCATTTGTTCTAGAAACTCTCTTTTGGTGAGACCCTTTTGTAATGAAGAGGCAAAACCCGTAATTAAGCGGATAGCATCCTTGCCCAGGAAGTGGATCCCAATCACACGTTCAACCTGAAAACATTGGAATGGGGTAAAGCTTAAAAAAAAACACAAAAAAAAAAACCACATTATTTCTAGTTCTGTTTAATAATTCACACAGTCTTATTAATACAAATACAGTTTTTTTTAATATACAATATTTATTTAATAAGCACCACCACTAATGCAATTATACGTTATATTTTAACTATTACAAGACACTTACTACCAGTAACTCGGTACTCGGTAACTGAGCTATCGGTAGGCAAATAAGTTTTAATACCACAATGAAATACCTCGAAGGTGGGGTGTAATAATTTGTTTTATTGATATTTTAACATAGATGTTATTACTCATAGTGAGATAAAACTTCTACTATTTAAACAAAAATTAAATGATCTACAAAATTGGTTTCGATTATTTCTACGCCCAAGAGCAACATAGCCCAAGAAAAACTAAGAAAAATATTTCATAATTATTAGATCAGGTTTTGTTGAATGGACATTTAAAAATTATCAATAAATAAATATTTTAGCACTGCCCATGAAGTTTTTGTTTCGTGGATAATTTTTAGCAAAACACACAATTTGGCCTATAAATCTGGATTTAGTTTAATTGGAAGTTTAAGCCGGCAAATCCGTAAGGACCTTGCACTTCTACTATTTCCATTAAAAATGTATCATTATTTCTGTTAATTTTGTTAGTAATTAATTTTTAAAATTATAATAATATAATATGATATAACAATAGAAACTGATGTTAGCAAGCAGCGAAGCAGAGAGAGGGTCGGCCACACAATTCTAAGGAGGTATTGGATTCACCCATCAGATATTGGGTTCAACAGGCGTGTACCCCACTAACACTAAAGTAACTCATAGGAAGAGGCAAGTAAGAAATAACGCAGATCAGATATTTTTTTTTTTTTTATTTATTTATTTGTTGATATTTACAACTGTATAAAAAAATACAACCAGTAAATTTGATCATAATGACATAATGATATGATACAGGATGTAGAGAAACTACCCAGTAGTAGAACTCTAGATCAGATATTAAGGTTCAAGACATGGCGTTGAAAACGATTTTTATGATCAGTATGTCAATGGTCAAAACAGAAAGGAATTAGAATTGGCTTATGGAATAAGAAAGAAAAAGTTGGCATGTTGGGAATTACAGAAACGAAGAAAAAGAGAAAAAGGAAAACAGATATAGTTAAATAAATACTCATTTAATCTAGAGTAAACCAAAAGGGACATTGAAAAATCTTGCGTCTTCCATAGGAACATATCCCATCTAGTTACTGGACAGGAAAGCAGTTGATGATAGGCTCCTTGTTAAGGCCATGATGCAGGGTCTTGTCTGTAACATAATTTGGAGGATTGACTAGCTATTTTTCGAGCTTACAGCGATTTTACGGCTGATAGGGGTTCTAGAAATTGCATTTTATTATTTATTTGTGTATTTATATTTATATTTTTAGTATATTTCTCTATCGGTTCCTAACCGACCTATAATTCTTTGAAATGTATTATAGATTTAGAACAAGAACTAGATACCACAGATACTTGTTATAGTACGCTAGATATAATGGTGTATAATTACTCATTGAATGCCCTTCACAATGGTGTCATGTTTGCCAATTAACTAAACTATTCAGGTTGCTTGCAAGGTGTTTAAACTATAAAATCAATTCGAGTTAGGGTTAGATTATATTCCCAAAAATTTACAACAGGGGTGTTATGATATAAGCAAGAGCTTAATATATATAATGACTACAATTAAGGTTTACTTGATGTGGTATTGGATTGAGATCTTTTAATTCTTTTGCCATTCAAAATAAAATATTAGGACTCTTACTTAACTTATATGTTGGCTTGGCTGTAACTTCAGGCGGCTCTGGCAGTTCCTAGCTTCGCTGTTCCATGACTCAATCTTCTTTCTTGACTGTACTGCTTCGGAGGATCTCCTCAGAAACCCACTTCGTTCTTCCTCATCTTGGCTGTTTGCCTAGATTCCAGGCCTGGAATAGCTGGAGATGCACGTTATCCTTTTCTACTGTTACGATGACCTCCCAAGAATAACTTCCTTTCCTCCTCCCTTGCTAAAAACCTCTTTCTTCCTCTATACATTCTTTCCAGCCATTCCATTGGTTAATCGTGTTTTGGGACCATAGACCAGAGCTCAATTTAACCGTTGCGGCCGGTTCTCTCTTGATCCTGACCAAAAGACCTTCATGCTCTTCTGCTCATCATTATGGCTGGTCATGATGTAGGTTTAGCTTGCCATCTGGAGTATTAACTGTTCAGTAAGTTCCTTTTTGACCCTAGATGTTACTGATCCCAACTTGAAATCCGACCTATTTTACCTACTCTTGATAAGCCGGCAAATGCCGGTTATGAACGCCCAGAGTAACTATTAAATTAAATTTAACTTTTTTCTCTCCTACCGTCCTATTTCGCTCCTGCCCATTATGGGCAAAATCCCAGAAAAACTCTTATTAAAACGCCTCTATCCAATCCTTGACTCATATCATGTAATTCCTGACCACCAGTTTGGATTTAGAACATCTCATTCTACCATACAACAAAGTCATCGAGTGGTTGATGTCAAATCTTCCACATTGGAGCGCGGTATGTACTGTACGGGAGTCTTCCTCGATGTTGAACAAGCTTTTGATCGAGTCTGGCATCCAGGTCTGCTCTATAAACTTCGTCAATTCCTACCCCCAACATATTTCCTTATAATCCGCTCCTACCTCACTGATAGGACCTTTAAAG
>NW_027105743.1:354639-355601 GCF_000696795.3 Halyomorpha halys
TTTCAAGTGTATATGAAACATACTACATATTTACCTATTGTATTATTTTGTACAGTTGTAAATTACATTAAATAAATAATTAAAAAAAAAAAAATCTTTTTCTTCAACCCAGTATTATCAATACATGGTAGACTATTGCAACTTTGGTCTGAATGGATTGGATACATTTTTTGTTCGAAGGTTTTAGCTGTCCCCCCAAAATTAAGTTCGTAGGTCCAGATAGGTTTGTATGGTCTAGTAGATCAGTAATTTGTTTTAAAATGAAAATTGAGCGTCTATTCAGTAGTCTATGTAACTGACCAAATCGGCGGTTAATTTCTTGTCTTTTAAGTCTGATATGTGGAATAAAAAAAAAAAAAAAAAAGTCTGATATGTGGGTTCTAGTGCGTATTTTCTAATCACTTGGGATTCTTCCAACAACATTCGGGCAGACGTTCGTAGAGTATTGTGTAACAACTGCCTTAGGAATTACCCCTCCACGACAGATGAAAACAAATAATTGTATTTAACGAATGTTTTAGATATTAGATTAAATTAATTTTCATATGAAGATTCATATTGTATCCAATAGTATAATTAAGAAGCAAGTAATGTTACCGTTTCTCTGTGGGAACAATGCCATTCGCCGGAACAAATAATTTTTATTTGAAAGGGTGGTTCTGTTACATTTGTTTGTGCGAAAGAGACAACATTACTCTCTGACTCGTATACCTTGATGCCGGTTTTATATTTAATTTTAGCTGATTTCTCGGTCTCTCCCACTGACCCATATTCCAGTGGTGCTAGTATAACTTTTGGGAATACTTTTGGCATCGGTATATCAACTTCTCGATCCAGTATCAACTAAAAAATAAAAATTCAACAGAAAATATTATATTTATAAAATATATACTGTTGGTTTTACCTCAAATGAGATATACTGGTAGTTTTTCCTCTATATGTTGAAGCGTTGGAACATACAA
>NW_027105743.1:355656-368603 GCF_000696795.3 Halyomorpha halys
AAAATAAAATATTAAAAAACACAGGAAATGTAAAAACTTCTATTTTTGATTTAGTTTTTCTGAGTAAGTTCCTGAATACTTTAAAAATATCATTCGTAAAGAATCATAATTATTTTCTAAATTTTTATTGTTAAATATTAAAATCTTGGGAGAAATTAACCGAGGTCTGAAGGTTCACACACAATCCAATAAAAATAAAAAAAAAAACATAATAATAGGCACATGAATCAATGTAACAAATAAATAGTATTTTATCAAGTATATATAGTATTAAGTAACTGATACTATATTTACAATATATAATGACTAGACCTGAGGATTCTCGAATCTGATGTATTACCCGGCGTTAATTGATAAAGCAGATATTCCAAAGCACATATTCCAACTCATGAATGTCGGCCCCACAATGTTGTCGAGTCAGTGATTGCTATTGGATAAAAACCCCAATACCGTAAACGGTCTGAACATGAGAGGAGCATCTTGCCGTAGCTTGAATCCAATTGTTAACCCTTTTCATCCTCGAGAAGAATGCAGGGATGAGTAAAGCTGATTTTAAATTGAATGATTAGAAAAGTTCGGATAAAATTTTGGTGTTTATAAGGCCACTGAGAATATTGTAATGAAAAAAATAGATACGTTTGATATTAGAGTGATTAGATTTGTTTGATGTTCACCAGGTTGGGTGATATAACGTCTGTGTCGTCTGCAGATGTTGCAAGAAACGTGTCGGGAGTGATAGGGATGTCCCTAGCGTATGTAGAGGACAGGAACTTGGGAGAACCGCTGCAAACTCAGAGGGAAAGAGAAGTAGAAAAGAAAGAATAAGATTTTATGAAGGTTAGACATTGAGATATACTGTAGACATCTTTCTTCTCTCACCATCTCCATTGTCCAACGATCCCTGTCCAGTGCAAGCCTTCTCATCTCCGGCATGGATCTTCCTCTCCCTACACCAATTCTCTCAATCAGGTAAGCGTAGCCTTGGCCTGCTTTGAGGTCACCTTCCTCCAGGTTTTGCTTCTAGAAGCCACCTGGCTTTATGGCTATCAGAAATATTTCAAAAATATAAATACCATTTGAAACATCTACTGAGGATAATTTTGTGTTACACCACGATAATGTGATGTAACACAAAATTCACTGCAGAAATTACGGTGATGCGTTTTTCTCCAAGTAAAAACCTCAACCCAGGAGAGAACACTTGGTACTCAAGTGAAGAAGTATCAGAAACCGTTAGGTTCCCAGGAATACTCTCCATGAACTCAAGAACAAACCCTAAATTTTTCCGAAAAAGTTGTTTTGTGAATGACTCAATAGAGTTATCCAAGTTGAAGTAGGAGTCCTCTTGGTGAACTGGTTTTACAATTATCTTGTGTAAATATTATTTTTATGGGAAAACGAAAATTTTATTTTTTCATTGTTTGCTATAACTGTCCCTTTTATTATTATATTCAGCTGGGGATAATCCAGAAGAAAAATATTCCATTAAACGTTTCAAAATGCGTTTTTTCATAAAAATTTCTGATACTTCTCACCAGTAGTTTCACAACTAAATCTCTAATGTATTTGTAAACCAAAAGTGAACGGAAAATTACAGTCTCTAAAAGTTGCTTAGTAACGTCCATGCCGAAGAACAGGATTATGGCTGCAGGAAGAAAGTTATTCCGAAAGACTATGAGGAAAGTAAAGACTTTAATCGTAATAAGAGGATAAGGGAGAAACTCAATGAGGTCACCTTGATGAAAGAGTTACCCCATGCAGAGAGGTACAGTTATGTCGTCAGGAAAAACATGGGTTATGTTCCTGATGATCAAAGATCTAAGGATGTTATACCTAGAATATATACATAGAGTAGGTTTCATGCAAAAGCTGGGGTGAAAAACTATGACAGCCTAGGAAACTAGTGAAGAGTGATTAGTTGTCGCAAAACGTTGCCTTACTCTGAAATGTATTGAAAGAGTGTGGCTCAAGAATAAGTAATCTATTTTAAAAATTATGATACTAATGCTCGTACTTACATTGATGACTCGCTTTCCAGCAACCATTTCAAAGTGCGGGGTTCCTAAATGTCCTCGAGCTATGCTTCCGAATGCCCATATCGCTTCATTCGTAACAGACCTAAATTCCGGGGACACAATAATTTTTTGTGTACTGAAATATTAAAATATTAGTTTAGTGCAACGTTTTTGTTTGCTTATAAATAAAAAATTGTTCATGAATTTAATGGAAAGTAATTAGGTGTTATCAAGTATTATCAGTTTAAAAATATTTGTATGACACTGTTGTGTAATTTATTTGTTTTAAAGATGCATTGGTTCATATTTCACCAAACAGTGTTACTAGGTACTTTCGAAATTAATTTTTATAAAATAGAATAGAAAGAGATAACATATTTATATTTGTCTAAGCAGCTTCAACCTTTAGCACTATGCTTTGAAAAATATTAATTCGCACGGAAATATGGCAATAAATTAATTAATATTAAAAAGTACTCCTTGCTGATAATTCTTTATGAAAAAAGAAATATTTATGATAAAATATTCATATGTTATTTTATTGCATATGTAATACTTAGAGAATAATCAGAAAAATTTTGATAAATATAAGTGAATAAAGGAAATTTAAAACAAAACAGTGGAGTAGTACGTTAAAAACTACATTTTTATAAACTTGAACTGGAAGTTCTTTCTAAATAATCCTACATTGTATTTTGTGGATGTTTTTCATGATCCTACAAAATAAAATAAGTATTCAACATTAATGTGTTATTTAATTATAAATGTTGTTAGCTATACATACAAGCTGTCCACTTTCACGCCAGCTTCTTCAATGTTGACCTGAGATGTAATTGGTATCCTTGGATAGTCCATAATAACCTGTTGGTAAACTTTTGTATAATGTTTACGATTGCAAAGTTTCACTCGGGCCTGTGGAAGGTAATAAAAATTATATAGAATGTGAGACATTAAAACCGATTAATAAATATAATATTTTATTGAACTGTAATGTCTGCACTTTAAAAAAAGTTTGAAATAGCAAAAATTACAAAATAACAAATAATAATATTAACTAACTATACAAATGTTCCACAACTGACCCGTGAGTCTTTATAAGTTGTGACCGGATTTTTGTTCATTAAAAACAGAAAAACGTGCAGTAAAAAATTCAAAATGGTGCAGTAAAAACCCAAAACGTGTATAAAAAAACTAAATACTGCAATAATGAACTTTAATGTTTAATTTATAGAAAGCATATCTTACCTAGTTTGAATCAAATTAAATTCACAACATGCTCTCAATAACTACATTGATTGAAAGCCTAAAATCTGTTCATAACCGAGCTATTTGGAAGTTAATTGCGTCAAATGATTTTATATTCCAATTAAGAAAGCTAAAATTCAATTTTATAATACTACCTCAATTTTCATTTTTAGAAAAAAAATTGTTTGTCGTTAAGTGGAGTGGAGTACCCAAAAATTCCCTTTTAAGCGAAATTCCTTTCTTAATTTCTCCTCAAATTTCACATAGGCTGTTATTCTGCCTGGATTTTCAATTTTATCTACAAATATTATTAATTTTTATAATTATTATTGGCTCGACAGACCGTGGAGGTCCAAGCCCAAGCGTGAAGTACTAGGGAAATAGATCGCGCGTTTCTTATTGTGTTTTTTTTTCATAGGGTAGAGTTCGTCCGTCCTATTTTTATCTACGAATATACCATAGACAAAAAAAAACTAACATATAGAATATAGAATATAAGCCAATATAGAAAGCGTTTCGCGTTTTATGGTTTGATGTTTTTTTGTTTTTTCTGAAGAGGGTTGAAATCTCAAGACGGAAATCTCTAAAGACACGGATAGGCCCGTACCTTTCCGTGTGTGGGATTTTTGACCACTTCCCTACGCCTGTTCATTCCTCTCCATGGGACCGCCGTTGGGAATTACTTCATGGAGTGCAGCCTCATTGTTCTCTTCGGATGGTTTTAATTATTCCCATGCTAGTCATATCTTCTGGCCCTCTTTTTCGCTCTTAACCTCTTAAGGATAACTGGTGAATTCTTCACTGCGTCCCAATGTTGGTATGACTCACTAAGTCTTCTGGTGTGATGCTTCCTCCATACAATCTCTTCTATTCGCTTCTTCCACGTTTGCCAGTAAAAAACAACACTGTTTCCTCGATGACCAGACATGGAGGGTATTCTGCGGTGTTGTACAATTTAAACCGGTATTAGGCTCTAAAGCATTCATTCATGTCCGATCAGCAGTTGGGCTACATAACAATCTACCTCACCATGTTGGCGTCCATACTACAAATTACTATCCGGTATCATCCTGCAAGTCCATCTACCGTAACCTACTAGCTTACTAATGGTGTTGTTACTGATTGATGATTATTTTTCGCTCTTCTCTCGAAATGCGAAAAAGTCGTCCATAATACCTACTTCTTCCTTCAACAAGGAGTTCAACAGTCGGCATTCTGGCTATCACGCACATCGCCTCATAGGGAACAGTTCGAAAGGCAGTTACTCTCCTTAAGGATACTCGGCGAAAAACGGAAACCCTGTATGATTTTCTAACCATCGCTCCTTTCCAAATTGGATCTGCAGACATGGCGCTGATAAACGGCATCTAAACATGAAACCGGGGGACGTGTATGAACCATGACTCCCAGGTATTTTAAGCCAGACAGAACGAATTACGTACCTACCTACCGTGACGGTGATGAATCGGTTTTACTAGTGACTAGGAGAGCCTCAGTTTTGTGATTTGCAAGTTGAAATTGAAGTTGTAAATGAGAATAAGATAGATAAGAAATATTCTAGATTTTAAGACATTTTGGACACCCTGAAGTGTGCGACGGTATTCAGCACACACTGGACTTGAAGGCTGTATATAATCATATTAAATGCACCCTAATGATCAACATAAGACAGCATTCACTTTTGAGAGGCGTCACTACGAGTTTAGAAGGATGCCGTTGGGTCTCAAAAATGGCCTTATAACCTTTTTTTATTTAACAATAGATCCATCTATTTTATATATCTATATCTACATATTACATTTGATGTATATGAGATCCAATATACTGAAAACAGTTAAAAATTTCACACATTATTTCATATTTACCTTGAATCCGCCTTTTATGTCCCGTATAAATATGATCCGTGAGATTTTGTAAAATCTGACTTCTAATTTCTTGAAGCTATCAATAACTTTCTCTATGGATTCTTGGTCGTAACTCGGTAGCCATCGTGTCGACTTGTTCTAAATAAATGCGAATAAGTTATTATAAAGAACATTAAAAAAAAAAAAAAAAATAGGGAGTACAAACTAACTTTCATTAGATCAGTTAATTATTCTTTAACTAAAACAGAAGGCTTTCTTAATTATTGATAGTAAAACAACGGAATATGTGCATTATACAAAAAGACAAAAACAATAATAATTAACTTCAACTTACCATAACAGTAACAGCTGCACCGTATGAAGCCATTAAATATGCTGTTTCAAACACGTCAGGCGTGTTTCCGATTATTAGTGCACTTGTAGGAAAAAAATCGTCAGATTCATATAGCATGTTTTCGATGGTAATACAGTTTTCGAAACCGGGAAACTCGGAAATTCTAGGTATGGAACCACCACACATAATGAAATTCATTCCTACTATATTTGTAGTGTTTGAATAACTGGAATATGACGCATCATGGTCTTCTTCTTCTGAGCTATCTGAAGATGACGAGGAATCAACGCTGGTTGTTATCTATAAAAATAATAATGATGTAATATCGATGCTTATCGTCACAATATTGGCATAATATTTTAAAAACATAAATGTAGGAAAGTAGCTTTTCCCAAACTAGGTGCTGCGGCACCCTGGCCTGTCTTAAGCGTATAGCACATTTCCTAAATAATAAATTTAAATAATAATAAATAATAAATTTATAGCAAACTTATACAGCGCATTGCATTATTTACTTTGCACTGTTTTTTCTTCTTTCCTACTTATTCTATTTATTTATTTTAGCTGGACAACGATGCCGCGAATTATTTATTAGTCCAGAAAGGTACCTTGAAAAATTTGTTTAACCTATTGGTTAAACAAGCACCCTTATTAGGGTGCTGCAACAAATAAGTTTGAGAAGCACTAATGTAGACAGAAGAACTATTCTAATTTTGCAAACAAGAAACCCTGTTCACACTTCGATAAATATAAGCGCCAATTATAAATGAAATTAATTTATTAATATATTATTACTAGAAATAAAACATATAGATCCAAATCTATAAATATAATTCAGAAAGTAAGGAAATAGTTAAAAATAATGTCTGAGACCGGGTAGTCCTGTTCATGAAGCAGTAAGTAGCAGTAGATTGTCAATCTTTGGAGAACTGAAAATATGTTCGGAGTTCTGAGATAACATGTTACCAATCTTGCAGCCTTAAAAAGGCATTGATGTTTTATTCTGCATTTTATTTTTTAGCATGTTGATTATATTAATTTTTAACATACTGTGGTAAAAAAAAACTTCTAATTAGAATATATTATTGTTTTATATTTTGTAGAACGTTTAGGGATTTACTCCATACTCATATACTATTTATCCAAAAATTGTAACAAAAATTTAACATCATCAAAAATTTATTTCTATATGTTATGTGTATACAATTAAAAATCTTATAATCTATATTTACCTCATATTTGTCAATTATATCAATTTATATTTATTATATCAATCCTTCTGATTTTAGCGTTTTGTGTCATGTCTATTACTGCGGGGTTATTGAAATTAAATTTATGATTTAACGTTATGCTGTAGTAGCCAGTGCAGTGAAATTTATATTTTTGACAATTTTACAGTTTATGATGCGGTGTCTAATCCTAGTTTCCAGTTTTTTGGATGTATCTCCAAAATATATATTTTCTAAAATAAGTCTTTATTCCATTAAACTTTTCCATTTTATCTTTCATGTTAGATAGCTGGCGTTGTAATTGTATTACCCAGTTTTAATATTATATTAATATAATGATCATATTCTAGTAATGTTTTTTTGTTTTATCAGTTAGGCCTAGTGTGTATTGTGGCTTAAAGAATTTATTACAGTCATTATTCAATGTTTTGCCTCTTACTTTCTCACTAATAACAGTATCTGAAACCTTTTTATTTTCTTCCCCATAAAATATATGGTATTTAGGTAATAACTTTTCATAAATCCCTTTATATTTGAAAAATTTATACTTTGTACATAAAATTAATCCGTCTATAAAAGGAATCTTGTCTTTTAATGATGTGCCGTTTTTTATAATAGGGTAAAAAATAAATAGAATAGGAGAGGGGTTAGACGAGAAGGACAGTCCTAAGTCAGCCGGAATAGTATAGAGGTCCAAGGAGGTAGACAGGCATCGAACAACAAGAAAGCACACTCAAAGTAGAGGAGGAAGATCCACCGACAGGGACCCCAGAGAGGAAAAACGATTGCTGACATCCACAAAGCTGGCAGACACATCAAGATACCTAAGAACTTTTAGTTTGTATTTTGAATGGCGATAGAAATCAAAAATAAGTAAAATTAGAGTCAACATGATTATAAAATATCCCAACTGATATTTCTCAATTCATGGTATTGTAATTAAAGTTTAAGTAGAAAGGTGTACCATGCTCTCTGATTATAGCTCAATTGTATACAGTTGTAAATATAAACTAATGCAAACACGACCTCATTTAAAATCCCTGCATGCCACCTCATAATAAGAGCATAGTTAATTAATAAACATGATACCGCTAAAGAAGACTCTAATGATTAATTACATCTAGCATGCAATAGCAAGGGGGTCTATGGTATCTACTCCTGGAATTAAGTATAGTTCATAGATTTTAAGTCTGTTCCCATCAGGAACCGATAGAGATACATATTATAAATACAAATTCATAAATAAAATGCTATCGTGGAACCCCCGTTCAGCCTTAAAATAGTTTGAATAGCCGGGGCATAGCAATAACCGCTTGATTGTGAAAAAATATACATCGGAAAGAAATCCATAAAACTGGAAACAAGGATTAAGCACTACACCACAAACTGTAAAAACGTAAAAAATATAATTCATTGCAATGGATAACCACAACATAACGTTAAACTATAAATTTTACTTCCATAACCCAACAATAATAGACCATGACAAAAACACTAAAAGCTATTGATATAACTAAACATATTAACAACACAATAAACTATAAAACAGATACAAACAATTTAAATACACATTATACGGATATAATAAATAGGCTGGCCATATAAATACAAAATCAGGGAAAATATTGAGAAATAAAATTGGCAAATTGTAAAACAACATGATTTTTAACTGAAATAGCAGAATGTATAAATAGACATAGGAATGGAGGTAAAAAAACAATACATAGGCATATTGATATGTAACGCCTAATACAGAATATTAGGCATATGCAGATGCACCAGTAGTGAGGGATATTATTTAAATAATGTGACAGTAATTGTTTTCAAAGTTATTATATATATATATAACAAAATCTCATAATATAATTGACAATCTGAGGTTAATGTAGATTATAAGATTTTTAATTGTATTCATATAACGTATCGAAAACAATTGTTGATAATGTTAAATTTTTTGTTACAATTTTAGGATAAATAGTATATGAGTATGGAGTAAATCCCGAAATTTTCTACAAAATACAGAACAATAATAAATTCTAATTGGAAGTTATTTTTTAACTCAGCAAATTAAAAAAATAACATTTTAAGTTTCCAGACAGTATCTTCGAAGAAAAATAGTTACAATAGGGCTCATTAGGCTGTTCTAAAGCTGTTAATATGAGGAAATTATTTGATGTGTTTGTTGGCAATTCGGTAGTAATGAATAAAATTAAGACACTCGAAAGAATTTTAACTGCATTATGTCTTGCAGCTGAATCTTAAAATGGAATAGAAAGGTAGGAAAGTTTTAGAATGAACTGATCTCAACCAACTGATTGTTCTCTAGCTGGATATGCAAAGGAAAACTGATCCCTGAAAGAAACAGAGTGTTATATTATTGAAATAAAGGACAAAGTACATGCAACTGATCCAGAGTGTAAGTACTGCTTAATTCGTAAGTACGTTTTAATTCATACACAGTTATCAATGGTATGATATTAGCAGGAATAGAACTTTTTTTATATACGCCATTTTCCCTCTCGCAGCCCAATACAAGTTAAGTTTACTTTTGCTGTTAGTTGGTAGATATTCCAGACCAATACACGTTAAAAGATGGTCTCCATCCATGCCTCTCATGTTGCATTGAGGACATTTCGGTTAATCTACGATACCTATTCGATGGAGGTGTTTTTGAAGCAAATCATGTCCTGTTACTAGGTGAAACCAGCCACTCCCTCAGCTCTGTTAAGATTGCTAAGGATTCGTATCCTTATGCAGTAGGCTCTCCTGTTTCTTCCTTCCGCTTGTACTTAGTGTCTAGCACTTGTCCTGTCCTTATAATAGGAACTTATCATTGATTTTACAGTTCTGTAGGAAAGTGGCCGAACAGGCACAACCAAGCTTAGCCAACTTGTCAGCTTGCTCATTGCCATATATACCAACATGGTAGAGTAGGACAAATATTATTCGAATAACAAGAGACGAATACTTTTTCATTCGTCATTATTTTACACGAATATTCAATTATTCGTATAAAAACATATGATTAACCATCCGAATACTTTTTTATTCGTCATTATTTTACACGAATAATCAATTATTCGGGCAAAACAATTCGGCAAAAGTATTCAAATGGTTAATTTGAATACTTTTGTATTCGTCCATTTTATAGAAAAATAATCTCTTATTACAAAAAAATTAAATGATTAACCATCCGAATACGTTTGTATAATAAAGACGACATTTTTTTCTTACAGCTACATAGATATATTTTATGTTCCTGTATAGATTAATTTTAACTTTCTTGATTTCTAACATATAAGGGTCCACTTTTATGTTTTCGGATATGTAGAATATGAAAATACTATCGATTCATTATAAATTTTCTGATTTCTAACATGCTAAGGTCCCTTTATATGTTTCGGGGTATGTAGAATATAAAAAAGCTATCGATTTAATTATTGCGTATCGATTTATTTTAACTAACTTGATTTCTAACTTGTTAGGGTCCCTTTATATGTTATGAGATTTGGAGAATATGAAAATGATATCGATTTTAAAAGCACGTGTCGATTTATTTTTGCTTTTCTGATTTCTAACATGTTTAGGGTCCCTTTATATGTTTTGAGATATACAGAATACGAAAATACTATCGATTTTAAGATCGCGTATTGATTTATTTTAACTTTTCTGATTCCTTACCTTAGTAAAATAAATCGATACGCGATCTTAAAATCGATATTATTTTCATATTCTGTATATCTCAAAACATATAAAGGGACCCTAAACATGTTAGAAATCAGAAAAGTTCATATAAATCGTTAAGCGATCACAAAATCGATATGATTTTCATATTCTGCATTCCTCAAAATGTATAAAGGGATGTAACATGTTAGAAATCAAGAAAGTTAAAATAAATCGATACGCGATGTTATTACAATCGAGAGCACTTTCATATTTTGCATATCCGAAAACCTATAAATTGACCCCTATGTAATAGAAATAAAAAAAATTAAAATAAATCGATATGGGATCTTAAAATCGATAGCATTTTCGTTTTGTACTCGTCTAAATATGTGAAATGGGACCTTCATACATTAGAAATTGAAGGTGGCAAAAAAATAAGTGAATTAAAAAAAAAAAAATCAAATTATTATTCGGATAATATGTATTCGACTAATTTTTCATTTGACTAATTTTTTATCCAATTGAAATACTATTTTAAATATTGGAATAAAAACGTATTCGGATTATTTAGTAGTATTTTTATTCAAATCTCTCCATTCGTCTCTCGTCAATCGAATAAAAACTCGAATAACAAAGTATTCGTCTCTTGTCAATCGAATAATTTTCGTCTAGCTCTGCAAGATGGCCTGGTATGCACTGCAGAGCTATAATCCTTCCTCTTTTCTTCATAACAGCAGCCATGTGTCTGTACTTTTCTTTAGTGGGTGATTCTGCGATAACTGGTATTGATCATTTTTGTATTAAGGCTTGGAATTCGCTGAAGATTACAGTATTGTCATTGGTTTAAATTTAAAAGATATGGAACTAGAAAGACACAATAACTGACAAGATTATTACCAAACATTAATACTTTAATATTACCAGGCTCTATACACGACCACCTAGAAATTAAAAATGCACTAATAATATGAGTTCTAAACTTCTAACTGGTATATTAATTGTCTGCTGCTGTTGAGGACTGGAAGAAATTTCAATAGATTTTTGGGAACATAAAACAATATCGTCCCAGAGAAGAAAATAGATTAGTCCCAAGGAAACCGTATGGTACAAGAGCCGGGAAGAAAAAAAGGCAGTTATCTCACCCCAATTTTTGATTACTTTAATCAAAACTGGGTATAATTACTACCAAAAAACTAAACAAAAAACTACCAACAACACTAGAAAATCTAAGAGAACATTATATAAAGAAGAGTAAATTTGCTGAAGAGCTATTTACGTCCAATAGTTCTCGAGATATAGCTTTTTAAAAAGCAAAATTTCTTAAAAATGTACTGAAAGATTAGTAGTTTTTAATTTATTTTGAGGAATCTATATCTCAGGAACTATGTGACGTACAGGTATCTATTACCACTCAAATTAAAGCTAGTTTAATGGACTATAAAGAGGTTTCTGACCTTTACTTTCGTAGGGATAGTAGTTTTCAGGATATTTGCTAAAATAAATTGATTTATAGTAGACAAAAGTTTGATATATGAAAAACTTCATTTCAGAAACCATTGGACGTACAGATGTCTGCCTGCGGTCATCTTAAAGCTAGTTAAATTTACTATAAAATAGTTAATTATGTTTATCTTTGTAGGAGTAGTAGTTTTTATGATATTTGGCAAAATAAACTCACAAAATGTTAATTTATAGTTGTTTGTATAAAATGTTGGATTTTTGAAAAAATATATCTCTAGATCCTAAGACGCACATATGTCTGTCTACACTCAAAATAAAGGAAATTTAACTTAGTAGTTTTTATGATATCCACATATGAATATAAATTTGGCAAATGAAGATTTGTCCGAACAACTATAAATCAATTTATTTTAGCAAATTTCATGTAAACTATTACTCATACGAAGATAAACATCATACATATACATTTTTCAAAATAAATTCACTAACTAATGATCTTTCAGTACGTCCCATACAACATTTTTATGAAATGTTGCTTTTTAAAAAGCTTTATCTCGAAAACTATTTAAAGTAAATGATTCTATTAGGGCTCATATTTTAGCAAATTTACTCTTCTTTAAACGACGGTCTCTTAGGTTTTTTTGTGTTGTTCCTACTTTTTATGATATAGAGCTCCGAATGAAAAATTAGTTTGTTTTTTTTCACTTTGAAAAAGCCGCCATTTATTTTATTATTCCTCCTACATATACTTGACAGACTCATCAATTATGACTATCAATTATACATAGTTTTCATTAAAGTAATCAACAATTGGGTTGAGATAACTGGCTTTTTTCTTCTCTTGGGCTCTTGTACTAGTAGGAAGTAGTAAGGAATCAGAACTACCTGCCGATGCTCCATCAGATTCAAGAATTCTCCGCAGGGACCATCTATATTATTACGGGATTCAAAACTTCAGTAATTTTTAATTAATATAATTTATACATCCACTACAATGCTCTTAGCCCTGTCTACAATTCCACTTGGTTGGAAACGTGGGTGTATATATAGTTGTGAGTAACGGTTACGCTATTAATGGTCTTCTAGTATATTGATACGAGCTGGACTTATACTTGCATGTATATATATGTAT
>NW_027105743.1:368788-378515 GCF_000696795.3 Halyomorpha halys
TATATATATACAAGTTACAGCTTTTACAGCACTTCGATGTCAGCTGACTGAGGGGATCAGCTGATCGAATGTATATTAAGAGATGTACCGAACCCAATAAAGCCAGTATGTTACAGCAGTTCAAACGTGGTACAACTTATTCCTTTTTCTCTTTTTTCACATTTTGCTTTCACCGATACATAACTGGCGCCGAAATCCGGAAACTTTAGATACCGGAGTACTTTTCAGTCTAAAAGAAATTTTTTTTTTCATTGACCAGTGACAGAATAGTGAGAAGAGCAGTTCTGAACCTGGAGAATATGAACCAAAACAACCAACCTCAAGCTGCAGTCAACCAAACTTTGTTTCAGTTGGCAACCCACCTCCACAGGAGATCCAACCATTACCAGAAATCTCCTTAGTGGAATTTCATGCCACGATGCTAGAATGGATTAAGGCCCGTACGGCGACTGCCCAGGACTTGAGAAAGGCGGTGTTGGACCTAGAAATATTCACCGGAGAGACCGGAGAATTAAATCATTTTTTAAAGGGGGGCGATTGCCTAATGGGGCGAATAGAAGCAAAGATATCGGGGGATCTACTAGACAGCGAGGATGAAAAGAACTGAAAGTAGCAGTAGTCTGCCGTATAAAAAGAAGTATCCTAAATCAGATTCAGACAAATGAAGAGACCTCCTCGAATGTCATCAAAGAAAGATTAAAGAAGGCATTCGGAGGAAGACGGTGGAACCCAGAGGAGGATGTATTCATGATGATCAGATAATCGAAAAAGCCGAGACAGTCAAGTGGGCATTTTGCCGCAGAACTCTTGGCACGCTATAACAGAATTCAAGATATACTCAGCGAGATGATGGAGACAATCCAAGTACAGGGTCGGACGCAATTCCTATCCACAGTACTGAAGATTCAGTTGGCAAAAGAACTGGGGAAGAAAGAGGAAATTCCGAGAGACTGCTTGTTTGAGGAATGTGCTCAAGATCTCATTGATACAAGCGCTAGAGAAGTTGAGGCCCAAATGGAAGT
The DNA here is from genome assembly GCF_000696795.3 of Halyomorpha halys. NCBI lineage: Eukaryota > Metazoa > Arthropoda > Insecta > Hemiptera > Pentatomidae > Halyomorpha > Halyomorpha halys. The sequence continues at coordinate 369,811 of NW_027105743.1, forward strand.
AGAGGAGCCAGGGTAAACTCGGATGGAATATCAAAGGCCAAGAAACATGCCAAACCCTTGGAGAAGAAGAGAACAAAGCTATGGTAGAAGAGAGAGAAATAGTGACACAAAAAATGGAAGGAGACAAGTTAAACCCAGAAACAATGGTCGGCGGGAGGACCGTGTATCGGCGGAGGGAGCAAATTTGCCTGAACTGATGGAGGTCAATGACAGAGATTACGGAGAAGGGTCATCTCTCAAGAGACGAACGGATCCATGAGTGAAGCCACGGAAATGTCCGAGACCTCAGGAACAGAAACTGAAGCAGGGGACTATGAGCGAGAGGATAATAGCCAGCAAGGCAAGAGGAGGACTTGTAGACGAAAAGGAGAAGCAGTTAGAACACGAGGAGCGTACCCACAGAGGGGCTACCGCACGTTGGAGATCAACCATATGAGAAAAGAACACGCTGGTTTGCCTATAATAGAGATTACAGGAGTGAAGTGTCTGTTAGACACCGGTGGTTCCAGTACTATCATGTGTTGAGAGGCTGTGGAGGAGTTGTGTAGTGTAGACAGAGCACACCGGATTCAGGTATGTCAGTGTAGGTTGAATCGAAGTTTAAAACGAAAGGGAATCATTATTGATAGTACATCCCCATACAATAGCCCATTGTGGGCGATTAAAAAGAAGAGTGCGCCAGGTGAATCTACTGAAAAGTACAGAGTAGTGATAGATTACAGAAAGCTTAACGAGAAGACGGTATTCAGACACTGAACTTGAAGGCTGGGTATCATCAAATTAAAATGCACCCCAATGATGACCCCAACATAAAACGGCATTCACTTTTGAAAGGGGGCATTATGAATGTACAAGGATGCCGTTTGGCCTCAAAAACGCTCCCATAACCTTTCAGCACCTGATGGACGCGTTTATGAGAGGAATTGATGAATCCGTCTGTCAGATTTACACGGATGACCTTGTGTTCAGTAAGAACGAGGTTGAACACGTGCGACACTTGAATAGCGTATTCCAGAGAATAAGACATTTTGGGCCCAAATTGTTGGGGGAGGGGGTGGAGAGGGGGGGGGGGAGTGGGAAGTCGGTGCTTGGGCAGGAACAAATAAAATTTTTGGGTCACACAATTTCTAGAGAAGTATGCTACAGCAGTTCAAACGTGTTACATCTTATTCCTACTTCTCTTTTTTGACATTTTTCTTTCGCCGATACTAAACTTAATATATATATGAATATGCACATGGATATGGAATCCAAGTATTATAATAAGTCACGTTTACCCTCAGAAATAAATTAGTTCATCGGTTACACCCATCTTCTTAAAGAACATTTTAGAATAAGTATTAAACCAAAGGTAAGTTTCAGCAGCTGAATCAAATTTGAATGGATAAGGGGTAAAGGATTAAAATATTTCAAGCTTTATTCCCATCTACTTAATCTTACCTCTTAGTACTTAAAACAAATGCATTCACTTCTAAAAATAAAAATAAATTGGCAGTAGTATCCATAACAAGAACATTTGAATAATATTAACTAACTGCATTGACTTTTATAATTTACAAACCATAAATCATAAACGTTCTTATATTTTTAAAAACGTTTTATTTACTATCAAGGAAACACCAATTCCTAATAAAATACTGAATTGAATTTGTTTAAAAATTATGTTTATATTGTTTAATGTGACTTACGCTCAGGATATCCTTGCCAATGAATTCAATTGTACCTTGATAAAAATCTATATTTGCAGCAGCCAGTCTTTTGCGGAAGTTCCAGTTAGTAGTTATGATTTCTTTATCAAGAGAATAAGTTGCGTAGTCCCAGATATCGTCACCAGCTTCTAAAACAAAAAACAAAAAAATATATATATATAAAAGTTATGGTTGGTCAAGGGCTGTATACAACTCTAATCTTAACTCTCCATGTAAATAAACCCCAATAATGTCTATAAGGAGCATCACAGAGATAATAAAGCAGTATCTTTCTAGTAAGCGTGCGTTACAATTCTGTTCCCTTTTTTTTTTTCAAGCCTTTCAGTCCAAGTGCTCGTAAGTGGTGCCGAAACCCTGGAACCGATTGAAGATTTTTTTTTCTAAATCGTCATTTTTTTTAATCTAAATTTTTTTTCTAAAAACTTCACCGATTACAAATTTTTTTTAATGAAAAATAACTATTCTCTCATCGGGGATTTTTTTTTCTCTTTTTTCCAGTGTCAACCACAACCACAGCCCGCAGTGAGGCAGCCAGTTCTACAGATCCCGGTGGCGCAACCGGCTCCTGGAGGTTCCTGCGGCCCCGGCTGTCCCGGCAGTCCCGGCGGTGGTTCTGGTGCTACCCCCGCTAACAGAGACCACTCACGCCAGTATGTTGGCTAAAATGAAAATGAGAGCAGTAACCTCTCAGGATATTAGAAAAGCCATCTGAGACTTGGAGCGGTTCTCAGGCGAAATCGGTGAGTTAAATCACCTTATTAAAGGTGGAGATCGCATCATGAAGAGGTTGGCAGCGAAGATCTCAGAGGAGTTACTGGACAAGAATGACGCGATTTCCCTCAAGGCAGGGCTCATATGTCGGATCAAGAGAAGTGTTTGTATATTCTGGCAGACGAGGAAACAGTATGGCCAGTAGTGAAGGAAAGATTAAAGAAGGCCTATGGAGGAGGCAGATGGTTCCCAGTGGAAGACATTATCTGCATGCTGCGGGAGAGGAGAAAGCACGGGCAGTCTAACGGACAGTACGCAGCCACGCTGTTAGGACAGTTTAATTTGACCACAGAAAAGATGAGAGAGACTCTTGGAGCGGATGTTGTCAGTTGGAAGATGAATTTTATCGACTCCATAATGAAGGTGCAACTGGCTAAGGAGACAAATAAAAGGGAAGGTATACCCCGGGACCGCACTTTTGTGGAATGTGCTCAAGACACGATCGACGCGAGCGCTAGAGAGGTGGATGCAAGGATGGATGTCGATTATGGAGGATGGAACAGAGTACCGTACCGCCGCACAAGGAATCCGTCAACGCCATGGAAGAGGAGAGAACCCAGGGATAGTGGTAAAGATAGAGGCACGGGTAGGGCGACCGAACCAGGGCAGAATACGCAATATAGGAGGGAAAGAAGACCGGAAGTGCCATGGGTGCGGAAAAGTAGGACACCTGGTGGCCCAATGCCCCCGCACTAGGTCCTTTGAGTGCGGCAATGAAGGCCACACAGCACGACAGTGCCCTTATATGTACAGAAGGGCAGAGACGGGACCAGGGCAACCGATGGAAATGAATTTCTAGCGGATACGGCGGAAAAGGTGAGAGGACTATAGACCTAATGAGTCCTCTAGTGAAACCTCTGAAGCATCAGAAGCCTCAGGAACAAAGGAAGGAAGAGGAAGACGGAGCAATAAACCGCCAAGTAGTAGATGGCGCCGAGTAAGTGAGGAAAGGAGATCTAGGCAAGAGAGATGAGAAGGGTGCCAGGAGAGGAGTGCCGCACATTAGAGATTTTCAATATCAAAGGAGAGATCAGCGGTCTGCCTATCATCAAGGTGAGCGGCGTGAGATGCCTGGTAGACACGGGAAGATCCCACACCATCCTGTGCCGGGAGGCGCTGAGGAAGCTGAGCGGCGGTGAGAGGAAACTCCAGATGGATGTCCAGGTATATCATTGTCAATTAATCAACCTGGATGGACCCCGTAGAGTAGAAGGGGAGGCGGACATTGATTTACGGGGATGGAGGATCGAAGAAGGGGTATTGACGGTTCATATCGTGGAGAAAATGCCCCGTGAATATCAGGCTATTATAGGTTGCGATCTATTAGGGAAGGCAAGTGTGGGGATTAGGAATAACAAGGGCCTGTGGAGGATTTGGTAGGGGGAAGAGGAGATATCGGTGTCGCGAGCTTTGAATGATAGAAACCAAACGGATAGCGATCCAAGGAGGGGGTAGGAATTGGAGACAGGAAATAAAGGACAAATAAGCAGATATTTTCTTCAAGGAGGGAGAGTTACTGGGGGCGACCGGACAAACAATGCACCAAATCCCCCTGAAACAAGATAAAATTACTTACGTAAAAGAGAGGAGCTATCCAAATGCGCCCACACAGCATATTCGGGAAGAGTTAGAGGATCTAAAAAAACAGGGCATAGTACCTCCCCATACAACAGCCCCCTATGGGTAGTGCGGAATAAGGGCACATCGGGAGTCAAGAAGGAAAAGTATAAGGTAGTGATTGATAACCGGGGCCTTAATGAGAACACAGTAGACGAGAGATACACGATACCGGGACTAGAAGATATCTTAGATAGACTGGGTGGAGCAACGATCTTTAGTACTTTAGATCTGAAGGCCAGCTACCACCAAATCAAGATGCACCCGGAGGATCTGCACAAGCCAGCTTTTACGAGGATGCCCTTCAGACTGAAGAATGCCCCATCACGTTCTAACGATTTATGGACGTATTCTTACGGGGAATCGACGAGTCTATGTGCCAGGTATACATGGACGACCTGCTCGTTTTTAGTAAAACGGAGGAAGAACATGTGTCCCACTAAATTTTGTAGGGCACACAATATTGGAACGCAAATAAGGTAGAAGCGATCAGGAAAATGGCGATTCCAACGGACGTTAAGGGAATTGTTGGGCGCTCTGAACTACTATAGGTGATTCGTACCGGTGATGGCCAGGTATCTTGTACCCATCAACAACCTTCTGAAAAACGGAAATAGGGTGCAGGTGACGCCCGATATGGTTGAAAACATTAGGAAATGCATGGAGGCACTTCAGAAGGAACCGGTGTTGGCATCCCCGGACTTTCAACGTACATTTATCATCACCACGAACGCAAGTGAGTACGCGTTGGGGGCGGTACTGTCACAGGATTGCGAAGGTGGAGAGCGACCGGTGGAGTACGCTAGCAGGCGGTTAACAGATGCAGAGACAAGGTACTATGTTTTCGGAAGGAAATTCCGGGTACATACTGATCACAGACCGCTTCAATGGGTTGGGAAGCTTAATGAATCCTCGGCTAGGGTCACCGGATGGAAGGAACTTCTCAACCAGTACAACATCGTAATCCATTAAAAACCAGGACAAGAAAATGTAGTTGCTGACTGGCTATCCCGCGCGATCACCGTAAATGCAATAGAGGAGGAACAACCACAGACGTCAGGAGAGGTGAGACAGTTTTTGCGAGAATGGACACCAGGGGAAGAAGAAACACAAAGCACGACGGGGAACGACCATGAGCCATCATCCGAGATCAAAAGCTCCACTGGAGAAAGACCACTGGAGATGGAAGAGCTAGAGGAGATGGTAAACGATAAATCACACCAAATAATTTGGCAGACAAGAACTTCGGGACCCATGAACATGGACTTCGCTAAATATGAGAAGACCTCGATCACCACTATTTGGTCGGCACCAGGTGTCAGGAATGATCAGATCTGCCGGGCGTTGAAGGATACGTCGGGAATGGAGTGCTTTGGGAGAAGATAAAAAGCCTCTGGAGACAAGAGAAAATCGGAATGGATCGGAACTTCGTTCGTTGCCTAATGATGGTGGGAACCGTTCAGGATGGAGATCAACAGAGGGAGGTCACCTTGGCATACCACCCAGAGGAAGGCCAATCACCGAGGATTGATTGAGACCTACCAAGCCCTGAGACGGAATAATTTTTGGTGGAATATGCGGAAAACGATAATCGGGGACTGTGAGGTGTGCCTCAGCACCAAATACGAACGACACCCACCCAAGACGACACAAGAGGAGACACCGACTGCGAACACACCGTTAGTAGAATTACAAATCGACACTTTAACCTGGTGGAGCTACAAATGGGTTACAGTGATTGACCTCTTAGCAAAGTGGCCATGGCACATAAGATTCGTGGAAGATCGGCCGAGGCGGTATTGGGAGCGCTGCGTTTATGGTTCCAGTTCTATGGAGTACCAGAAAGGATATCGTCTGATGCGGGACGGGAGTTCGATAACGCCAATGTCAGAGAAGAAATGAAGGCTTAGGAGGTAAGGTGGCATCTAAACACCCCAGGACACAGCAGGGGAGCGGGGTATAGAGAGGCTCCACGGTGCGTTAAGCGATCACTTGCGGGTATACCAGCTAGATAAGGGCCTGGAACCAGACGAGGCTATAGCAGCCTATAACCCCCTCATACAGTAACGGGATTCGCTCCATTCGAAATTCTGTTCGGACTTAGAGGGCGCAAACGCGATTACAGAAACACGGTGATCGACGGAGAGGAGATCGTCGATAACGGGATGGCACTGAAAAAAACGTGGGACAAGGTGAGAGATAGAATCGAAAAGGAGAAAGCTAAACGCGTGGCGCGTCATAACGAGGGTGTACGTGACATTGTGGGGAAAATTGTTATAGGGACAGTGGTTTAGCTCTAACAGGGGTAAGGACCCGCAAAGATATAAGGGGCCATTCAGGGTGATTACAATTAGAGAACATAATATAGTAACAATAGGGAGTATTAAAGAACAAAAAAAACGAAGGACGGTCCACAAAGAAGAACTCAAGTTCCCCATAATGAATAATCATTAGGATCTGGAGTTTTCTCATCTATGTAAAAGTTTTTTTTTGTATAAACAAAGTGGTTCTAAGTTTTATGGTAAGAAGAACGGAGTGGAAAGTTTTATTAGTTTTTAAATAGTTCAAGTGTGCTAATTTTAGTTTATGAAAAGTGTATTTTTTAGTTTTCGTTTTTTGTGTATAGGTTAGTTTGTATTTAGTTATTTTTGTGGTTTGGTGGGTTTTCTTTTTGGAGTTAATGAGGCATGTTCATAAACTGGTAGGGGGGAGTTATGGTTGGACAAGGCCTGTATACAACTAATGATCCTAACTCTCCATGTAAATAAACCCCAATAATGTCTATAAGGAGCATCACAAATATAATAAAGCAGTATCTTTCTAGTAAGCGTCGTGCGTTACAATTTTGTTCCCTTGTTTCCTTTTTTTCAAGCATTTCAGTCCAGGTTATCGTAATATATATATATTTCGTGTCGTTCATTCGTTCATTTCGTGTCCCTATTTTCCTTTTTTTTAACTCAGTTCTGACTCATCATAACTGGTGCCGAAACCCGGGAGCTTCAGACCGTGTAACACGAATGCAATAACGGATTTGTTTTTCTTTTTTTTTTCTCTCTCTTTCTTGGCTTTTCTCGTTTTAGGATGAAATTTTATAGAGAATATTCTGAGAGCAGCGGTTTTAACGGTACCGGACAATACTCAGGCAGCGACAATGGTGGAATCGCAAGAGCAGGGACTTCCGCCACGACCGACAACGACCAACGGCGTTAGCACATGCGACCACCCTGGAATGGATTAAGGTTCACACTGGGACAGCGCAGGAATTGAGGAATGCTGTCTCGGATTTAGAGAAATTCACCTGGGAGGTTGGTGAGTTGAATCATTTCATAAAAGGCGGAGATCACCTGATAGCAAGAATAGCGGCAAAAGAAGGGGAAAACCTGCTGAGCGGGGCGGACGCTAGTTCGTTAAGAGCGGCAGTGATTTGTTGAATAAAACGAAACATCCTGAATCATATCCAGGCCGATCAGGAAACGCCATGGAGCCTGGTGAAGGAAAGATTGAAAAAGGCGTTTGGCGGGGACAGATGGATACCCAAAGAGACATTTATCGGATGTTCCGCGAAGAGAAGAAGCCAAGGCAAAGCAACGGGCAGTTCGCTGGAGTACTCCTCGCCCGTTTCAATCAAATTACGGATAAGATGAGAGAGACGAGGAGCATAGAAGAGGTGCAAGGGTTATGGGATTCCTGTCCACCATTCTCAAAGTGCAGTTAGCCAGGGAGACAGGGAAACGAGAGGGCTTGCCCAGAGATCGCACTTTCGTGGACTGTGCGCAAGAAATGATGGACGCCAACGCAAGAGAAGAGGAAGCTAGGATGGAAGTCGAGGAGGCCGGCTGGACAAGGGTCTCGTACAATCGACCAAAAGCTGCACCAAGCACGAGGAGAAGAAGAGAGTTCCGAGATTGGGGAAGGGAAAGGAGCGGGACCGGAGAAAGGCGATCGAACCACGGCGGCAAGCCGAAGAGTAGCTTGAGGAGAGAGGACCGGAGATGCCATGGTTGCAGCAGGACCGGACACCTGGTGGCACAGTGCCCTCGTACAAAATGGTAAGAGTGTGGGAATGAAGGTATAGCGAGGCATTGTCCATATATATTCAGGTGGAGTTCTTCTCGCGCACTTCTGTTCTGACTCATCATAACTTTTATATATATATATCTTATGTGAAGTTTGGTGATGAGAATAAAAAAAAAGGAAAAAGGGACACTGAAAAGACGAACTAGATTGCTGAAATAACACTACTTTATTGCTCCTTCTAATTCCACTTATATCGACTTTGGCTGTATGTTTACGAGGGGAGTTAGGATTACGGCTGAAATTGTGCCTGGCTATCCCGTAATTCCTCCCTACCAGTTTATGAACAGGTTCGTAAACTTACAAAATTCCAAACAAGAGAAGAGGATACTCCAGCGTTACAGCCTCAGTCAGCTGTTACTTCGAAGTCAGCTGACTGAGGAGATCAGCTGATCGCATGTATATAAAGAGATGTACCGAACCCAATAAAGATAGTATGTTACAGCAGTTAACACGTGTTACATCTTATTTCTTCTTCTCTTTTTTGACATTTGGCTTTCGCCGATACTTAACTGGTGCCGAAACCCGGGAACT
>NW_027105743.1:380022-380403 GCF_000696795.3 Halyomorpha halys
TGTAGTAGAGAGAGAGCACACCGGATTCAAGTATGTCAGTGTAGGTTAATCACCTTAGGTGGCCCTTGTGAGGTAGAGGGGGAGGCGGAAATAGGTTTAAACCATTGGGGATTTAGTAAGGGCATCTTGAAAGTCCATATTGTAAAGACCATGCCGAGAGAATATAAAGTAATTGTGGGATGTGAACTGTTAGGAAAGGTGGGTGCTTGGATTAAAAATAGCAAGGGAAAATGGAAGATTAGGAAAGGAGGTAAAATCTACAAATGTCGTCAACAACAGAGGAATGTTGGTGCATGAATTGGGGCAATCAATCAAGCTGACGACTGGAGACAGCGACTCAAGAGGGAATACCAGGATATTTTTTTTACAGAAGGGGATATC
>NW_027105743.1:385463-386780 GCF_000696795.3 Halyomorpha halys
ACTATGCAAGCATTAAAGAGAAGATACTTTTGGTGGGGAATGAGGAAGACTATATCAGAGGTTGTAGGAAGCTGTGAGGTATGTCTACGCACTAAGTGCGACATACATCCGTCTAAAGGAAGACGGGAGAAGACACCTACCACAGATGCACCACTTAAAGATTTACAAATTGACACTTTTACATGGAAGGGGTACAAATGGGTGACCATGATTGACCTCTTCAGTAAGGCCACAATGGCGCACCAGGTGCAAGATAGGTCTTCGGAAGCAGTATTGGCATCTCTCAGATTGTGGTTTCAGTTCTACGTAGTTCCCGAACGCATCTTATCGGATGGTGGAAGAGAATTTTACAAATCTTTGATACGATAGGAAATGAAGGACCTAGATGTGAAATGGCACCTCAACACACCAGGACATCCCAAAAGTAGAGGAGGCGTAGTGCGGCTTCACGGAATGCTGAGGGATCACCTTCGATTGTACCAGGCAGACCAAGGGCTGGAACCGGACGTGGCAATGCCAAAGGCAATGGCGGCATACAATCATTCGGTGCACACCGTTACGGGGTTTTCGCCGTTTGAGATCCTTTTCTGGCTTTGTGGAATCCGGCGGGACTACAAGGGCACGGCGGGGGACGGTGATGAGATAAGCAACAATCATGTCACTAGGAAAAAGCTTTGGGAAAAAGTCCGGGGAAAATTGGAGAGGGAAAAAACCAGGAGAGTAGCTGGAGAGAACTTAAACCTCACATATAGGAAGGGAATGATAAAAATTGGGACAATTGTATATATAAAGTTAGGATCAAACAGGGGTAATAGGATACAGCGATACGAGGGACTATTCAGGGAGATAATAATAAGAGAAGATAATGTTGTAACTATTGAGAGCATTAGAGAACCCAAAAAGCGCAGGACCGTTCATATTCAACAACTTAAACTCCCACTAACCGAAACACCTGCGCAAGAGTAATCCAGAGTGTCCTCATCTCAACTTATCTGATGTGTTATCTTTTTCTTAATTTATCTTTGATTATGGCGATATACTGAATAAATTACGTTGCATTTTTTTTTAATTGCATAAATTCATGATTTTATTTTTGTTTTGCTTTACTTTTAGTTTGTAATAAGCGATTATGAGCAGTGTCTATCTTTTGCTTTCTTCATTGTATATACTTTATTGTAAATAGTTATTTTTGTTGTATTTTATATTAATTTATTGTATAGTTGAAGTTTACGAGGATTGTTCGTAAACTGGTGGGGGGTGTTACTATAGTATGTTACAGCAGTTCACACGTGTTACATCTTATTCCTTCTTCTTGAT
>NW_027105744.1:0-781 GCF_000696795.3 Halyomorpha halys
AAATGCCCCTACCCCCCCCCCAAGTTTACAGAATCCGTGTAATGGAAAGGACCCTTTACATGTTGGGCAAACCGTGGCGAACTAAGACATGCGCGAGCATGTGGATGGGTGGCTTGGCTTGGCTGGTACAAGTTGGGCTAAGCTCGTTGCCGATCCGTCGAAAGTCGGTTTTTTGGACACAGATCAAAGAGAGCGTTCGTGTAGCATATCCACCATTGTTCTGGACTGAGAGCTGTTTAGAAGGTTAAAGGTGTTTGCTGTCACTCGTTATAATAAGTTTTATAATTAATCTTATTTATATATATTTAGTTTCATTTAATCTCCTTTCATTTTCTTTTTTTTTTGTAATAAAAATAATGTAATCCCAGTGCAATGATTTAAACCACTTATACGTCCGCCATGCTTGCCTCTCTGAATAACACTGACATGTGGATGGTCCGCTCTTTGTTTACCGAGCATTTGTTACAAGTCTCCGATTCGTGGCGAGCGCCAACATGTGGATCCTCCTGAAGGAAGTTTGGGCGATTTTATTTATAAGTTTATCGTTGCCCACGCTCAGTGGAGAACGGGGTAAGTTAAAGTCAAATAAAAAAAAAATATATAATCACAAAAGGAAAAAAAAACAAAAAAAAACAATAAAGAATAAGTTACTCCTTAGGCGCCACGTTATTTTTCTTGGAAATAAGGAAAACCCCGAAGCATTATGCCCACAATATAACTAAAATATACCACTATATAAACAATTGTTGAATTATGACCACTGGCGAATACCTTTACAAGT
>NW_027105744.1:3561-4007 GCF_000696795.3 Halyomorpha halys
GATGATCAAGGTACGAAGTAGTTAGTGGTACGATCTTCCAGATGATGATCAAGGTACGAAGTAGTTAATGGGGTTAGTTCCAAAAGTTGTTCTAGACTTAAATTAGTTAGTAGTATGATCAAGTAGAAGATGGTATAGACCCAAACCAGAGAATGATAAGATCTTCCAGAAGATGGTCTAGGCCCGAAGAGATTAAGTGTAAGATCTTCCAGATGATCCAGGCACAAAGTAGTTAGTGATACGATCTCCCAGAAGATGATCAACTTACGAAGTACTTAAGTCTAATTTCTTCCAGGCCCGAAGTAGTTAGGTGTAAGATCTTTCAAAAGATGGTCACAAGATACTTAATGGTAAGATCTTCCAGAAGATGGTCCAGGCCCGAAGAGATTAAGAGTAAGATCTTCCAGAAGATAGTTCAGGCCCGAAGTGGTTAAGTGTAATATCTT
>NW_027105744.1:4057-4245 GCF_000696795.3 Halyomorpha halys
TAAGATCTTCCAGAAGATGGTCCAGGCCCGAAGAGATTAAGAGTAAGATCTTCCAGAAGATAGTTCAGGCCCGAAGTGGTTAAGTGTAATATCTTACAGAAGAGGTTTGAGGCACATAACAGTTAGTGGTAAGATGTTATACTCGTTAGTCTTATCTTAAACAGTTAGTGGTAAGATGTTATACTCGT
>NW_027105745.1:0-1139 GCF_000696795.3 Halyomorpha halys
CATAGGGAACATTAAGGTCTTTATGTATGATTTTATTTGTGACAAAGTAAGGAGCATTGAGGATTTTACGAAGGATTTTGGATTGTAAGGATTGAATATGAGAGGAATTCAAAGGTTTAGTATTAATAATTTTAATTTTGTTTTATGTTTGAATTTGCACAATAAGAAAATATTGACTCCTGGTGAATAGATAAAAACTAGAGAATAAATATGTTGCTGGTTTGCTGGGAAAGTGGCACATCTGACAAAAAAAATTTTTATTCTGTTTTGAAATGAACTTGCTTCAAAGATATTACCGCAGAAAGGTGTTTCTTTCTCTACTGTGGTTCCTCTCAATAGACTGTCCCAAAGCTATTAGAGTTGTCAAAAAGTAACCACAGTCAACAGCATGATCTGTAGAATACATCAAATATAAAATAAAATATTTGTTGTCAGATGTGCCACTATTTAAAGATGTGTGAAATTATGAATTTTACCAATTTAAAATCACTTTTATGTTTTGAAATTGGATTGGATGGAATAATGTCATTTTTAGCAGTTCATTAATTTGTGGATTATCAGATATGGTAAAAGTTTAGTTTAATAAAAAAAAAAATAGAACTAAAAGTTAACCACTTGACACTTTTTACATTCAGGAACCTCAATCTGCTGATTCTTGGCCTGGAGTATTTGATGCTAGGAAGCCTAGCCCTGCATGTTTGCAAAACTCTGGTACTAATGACTTTGTGGGGCAAGAAGACTGCTTGTATCTCAATGTCTACACACCAAAGGTATTTTTACTTCAAGCAGGAGAAGATGTGCACTAAGGTGGTTCTTAAAAACTAATATCAAAAAATGTGTCCAGGGCAACATCTAATTTTGTTCTATAACTTAAAAATAAACTTCCATCAACATTTTAGATTCTTTAAGAATCTTTGTTTTAAGGTTGCTACTTGAAATTTTAAAGTTTTAGCCTTGATTTTTGAATAATTGACAGTTTGATGATGTTTCTATAAAAGTCAGTGATATTAGGACAACTAAATTATTGATTATGGCGTGGCTGACAAACTCACCAAATTTGGTATAAAGACACCTTAGGTATACTAATAGCTACTGATTTAAGAGCCCTCTAAAAATAAAAAAGATAAAAATAAAAAGAT
>NW_027105746.1:0-426 GCF_000696795.3 Halyomorpha halys
GTCGAAAAGATAAAAAATGAAAAACTAAATAACCATTTTGTTAAAAAAAAATAGAAAAAAGTAACTAAGTTGTAAAATACTAAACAACGAAAAAATTAAAATGAACTTAAGAAAACAAAAACTAATATCAAAAAATAAAGATTTTTTTTAAAAGAAATATTAACTCACACGTTTCCAGAGATGTCAACGCAAGTATGGTGGAACGTGATATGAGAAAGATTTATTGCTCAATATGTTTAAATTTAATGGATTAGGAGTGGGGGTGTGGGGAAAGTAGTGGGGGAAATAGTGGAAGGAGTGGGGGAGGTAGTGGGGGGAGCGGCGTTGACATCACTGGAAACGTGTGAGTTTGTGAGAGTGCTGAATCCTCTTGTATATGTGTTAAATGTGGTAAATCTTTTTCAAAATCATATAATCGAAATCGAC
>NW_027105746.1:5611-8600 GCF_000696795.3 Halyomorpha halys
CCCCCCGTAGATCACGTGACCAGTAGTAGGGTCAAGGCTAGGGTCCAAAGTTCAAGGACACGTGAGTGGTTAAGGCTGGTTCGAGGCTAGAGTCCAAAGTCCAAAAAGGCTCATTGACACTGCGCCAGAACCGGCCTTTTATATCTACTGGCATGAAAGATCATGGTGGCAACTCTGAGTCATCCAATCATCGGCGCAGATCTACTATATCACTATAATATCATGGTAGATCTCGCCGGATGTCAGCCGGTGGATCAGAAAACAGGATTGACGACACGTGTGGAAGATTGGCGAAAGTGCCGGTACCAACCGGTGAGTGGTACACAGCATTGCTACGTCAGTACGCTAGCGTTACACAACTAACATCCTTCGTCAAAAAGCCGAAGCACGACGTCGTCCGTCATATAGAACACCAGTCCTGCCAGCGCACACCGCCTACCACCGGGCGCCAAGCGAGAGTTCGATCAAATGATTGAAGAGGGGATTTGCTGGCCATCAAATAGAACTTGGGCCGCCAGTCCACTTAACATAGTGGAGAAGAAGGATGGAAAAAGGTATACGACTCTGTGGGGATTATAGACAGCTTAACGCCAGGACGGTCTCTGACAGATACGCTGTTCCTCACTTGGCGGACTTCAACCTTTATATGCACGGTAAGAAGATGTTGGACCTGAACTGAGCATATTACCAAATTCCGGCAGCAGAAGACGACATCCCGAAAACGGGGGTAATTACACCCTTTGGTCTTTTCGAATTTCTTTGAATATATTTTGGTCTTGGGAACGCCTCGCAGACATTCCAACAGTTCCTGGATCAGGTGCTTCAAGCTCTAGAGACGAAGAAGAGCGTAAAACACATGTGGAGGAAGTCCTGCGATGACATGAAGACCACGGTATTACTTATAACTTTGCTAAGTGTGTCTTCGCTCGCCAGGAAGTCGCATTCTTAGGCCACATGGTCGAGTTAACACTCTTCCGGCCAAGATTATAGCCATTGCATCATAACCCAGACCGGCTACGATAAGGGACCTGCGATGTTTTCTGGATATGTTTAACTTCTACCGTCCTTGGATACCCAGGGTGGCAGATTTGCAAGCTCCGCTATATAGGCCATTGAAGCAGATTTAGAATAGAAAGATTGCAGCGTTTGACAACATCTCGGATTTTTATCGTTCACCCTAGCACAGAAAACATATGCCACCTACGAAAGAGAGAAATTGGCAAACCACCAGGCCATCATGCAATTTAGGCATTACCTGGATGGACGACGTTATAAGGTATGGGCGAACCATGGAGGGCTGATGGGTGGGGATAAAGATAGGGCTGGAGAGGGAGATTGGTGCGGGAATCCATCACTCTTAAAGGAAAGACCGAGCGATAGTGTCCTACTCACTGGGTCTATTGATTGAATGACGTTGATGATGATGGTTGAATTGTATTGATCGGTGGACTTACTCCATGGCTCGAGGATAACCGAACATGGCTTCCTTTCTTGATTTCCTTCCTCCTCCTTTTCTGTTCCGGGAGGCGTTTCAAGGTCTCTACTCACTCATTTTTCTAGTAGAAGATAGATGCCGAGAAATAAATGGCTGTAACCGGCCAAGGCTCGATAGCGAGTGTCAGTGTGAGTGTTTTTCTTTTCTCGGCCGCATGGTGTGCTGGTGTTACGATTAGCCATATGATTTTGTTTGTTTCAATCTTCCATTTAAACAGAATACTGGGACTGATTGCAGAAAGGCCTACCAGTGATCGGAGCGCATATTCTTGAACTCCTCAGAGATAGCTCAGCACTTGGATACACCTCAACTAGATGGAGGTCATCCAGGGTGTGCTATATACCCAAATCGGGAAAGGGATCTCATGAAGATCCTAAAGCATTTCGACCAATACGTCTCACATCCTTTCTAATGAAGATATTGGAAAAAATTGTGAATGGACATATAAGAGAACAGAAATTGTTAGCTTTACATTCATACAAGTTAACAATTTGCCTACCAAACAGGGAAATCCTGCGAGGTAGCCCTACATAACTTGGTCTCTAGGATCGAAACAGCACTTGAAAAAGAGATTGCAGTTGGCATCTTCGCAGACATTGTAGGGGCATTTGACAAGAATCCCTACAGTGTTATAATCATACGTTAAGGGATAGAAAACCACGTCAAGAAACCCGCGATGTATTTCCTAATACTGGGAATATTACCTCCTAATATTGGTAAATCATCTCCCGAGGACTTAGGCCTCCATGGTCTGTTGTGCCCATAAAATAATAATAAGGGATAGAAATATAGATCCCATTGTACCCGGATGGATTACCTCCATGCTAGAACAAAGGATCCTCAAATCAGAGCTAGGGCACTCTGAATTGTGAATTAGACCCAAAGGGGGATGTCCGCAGGGTGGTGTGCTCTCTCCCTTACTGTGGTACTTGGTGGTTGATTCTTTGCTAACAACCCTAAACATGGCAGTAATTCTTCTACCAGAGAATGCTGGCGCAAAGATTTATTGCGAATATATATGAAATTACAATTATCATTGTAAAAAAAACTCATAAGCTTGCCGAAGTAAATGGTATATGCATACTTTAAACCTAGGAATAAAATAAATCAGCTAATAAAAGGTTGCTGTGAGAATTTTTCTCTATTCGAGATAATTTACATGCGCTGCAGTGAATGCCATATTTAAATGCTTGTTTGAAACCTCAGATGCATCATCATCAGACAAACATCAAACCCCTCATACACATCCACACTTGACCTACTTCTCACGCAACAACCACACAAATTCACTAACTGCAACACACTAGAGTTTAGTGACAATGACCACCTACCAGTACTTTATCAGTTAGGCAAACACACAACACCAACCCCACCCACAGACATCAAATACAATTTTCGACAAGCTGACTGGAAACTCTACAAAAGACACGTATATGACAACACACCCAACATTACAACACTTAGCTCACCACAAGACATAAGTACGGCCATTGG
>NW_027105746.1:10690-12787 GCF_000696795.3 Halyomorpha halys
AAAAAAAAAAAAAAAAAAAAAAATCAGATGCATCAGACGCCTCAGGAACAGAGGCGGAAGGAAGAATGAAATTATTGATCATAAAATGTATTGAAATATATAATTAATTACATAAAATAAACAACACTGAAAGTTGGATTTCTTAAAAGTGAAAATCAATTTTTATAACTTAAATGAAATTCAGACATGTTTGTGCTCACTGAATAATAAATACATTTAGTAATTACTGCATATGTCAGATGAAACCTACTTACAGAGAGCTTTACTTTAATGGTCTCTTCATCAACAAATTTTTTCTTCTTCTCATTATGAAAGAATATTAATCCATTAACCATTGCATGTGCTCCAATAGGATTATTTTTGTCATTAATTAAAAAATTAAAAATTTTTATTATAATCAACCAATGTGAATTTACCTACAAAAAAACAAAAAAACATTTGCCTTGTATATCAAAATTAATATAAAAGAAAAAAAGTTAAATTCTTATTAACTATGAAAGTAATATCCATTCTTGATATTTTATGTAAGCTAAAAAATGATATATAGTAGCTAATAAAAGGAGCTAGTTAAAAAGATAATAACCCAGGCAAGGCTTTCAATATTTATAATTAGATTTAGTATAATTTATGCAAGTTCTTAATGTACTTTGGTCAAGCATATATCTTTGTTCAGTTTAACAATTAAAGTTTCTTTTCATCTTTTAAATGATGATCTGGAGGATTTGTTATTGATTTCAACATAATTAATACTAAAAATTAACTAGATAAACATCACCAACTAGACACCAAGTGCAATGATATACTTATGATTCTATCCTCATGGCGGACAAATATAAGCCACAAGACAAAGTTGTTACACGTTCCTCTTTAACCAATTATCATTGACACATTATTGTACATAATAAGATGAAAAGGCCCAAAAAACTAATTCTTGGCCTCTCTATTGCAATTACCAGATTAGTTTGAAGCTGGTATAAATTGGACCAAATACAAGAAAACAAAAGAATTATGTTCTACCAGCAGTGATGATTGGGTCTGAAATACGCCTTTGACATATGCAGGTCTAGTCCAATTCACTCCGCTTGCCATAATCTTTTAACTTTCTCCCAAATTATGGCATTTATGATGTAAAAATGGTGATATTTTCCAGGCTTGGACACATCTCGAAGTGTTTCACAGATCTGATCATCTCATTGTTTGTCATCCCTTCTCCTCACCTTTTAGGCCTTAACCTCCATAGGCTATCACAGAGACAAACCTCTCCTACAGTATAGGTGATAGCACTGCTTAGTTATGTGCCCTTTGGGTTCACACCCAAAGCACCTTGGTGGTTGGGCAATGAGCCATTAAATGGCCTATCCTTCCTCACTGTGACCATATGACTTCAGGCCGCAGAGCCTGAATCCCCCCCCCTTAGCGGTGGAGCGGCAACTTATCTGAAGATCAGGTTAACACAGGCCTTCAGCCCATCAAAGAACTTGATGTGCCATTGGCCTATGCGCTCAGGTACAGAGGATAGCTCTGAAACCCATCATGGAAAACAAGTTCCTGGCTCCTCTTACTATTTACCGAAGGAGTGTTAAAGTGAGATGTAAAAATTCAATGACCGCAAGTGTCACGGATGTGGAACAATTGGACATTAAGTGGCGCATTGCCCGCGAGGAAGTAGAGATAAGTTTGACTCGGTGGGGATTTAGTAGAGAGAACTTGCTGGTACATATCGTAAGGAGTATGCCGAGGGAATACAAAGTGATTGCGGTGTGACCTGCTAAGAAAGGTGGGTGTCTGGGTTAAGAATATCAAGGGAAATTGGAGAATTATGTTGGGGGTAAAATGTACAAATGTCATCAACAGGAGAAAACTGAAGGCGCACGGGTTGGAGCAATTAATGAGCCGAGAACAGGAGGCAGAGGCTTAAGAGGGAATATGAAGATATTTTTTTTAAAGAAGGAGACATACTCGAGGCAACAGGGAAGACGGTACATGAGATCACACTGAAACAAGACAAGGTCACTTATGTGAAAGAAAGGAGATACCCGCAGGTGCTACGTCACCACATCAGGGAAGAGCTTCAAAGTTTAAAACGCCAGGGAATAA
>NW_027105746.1:14280-14637 GCF_000696795.3 Halyomorpha halys
CCGTTCAGGAAGACGAACGCCAGAGAGAAGTGACTGTCGCGTGTCATCAGGGCAAAACCAATCATCGCGGAATCTCGGAGACCCTACAAGCATTGAAGAGAAGATACTTCGGGTGGGGGATGAAGAAGACTATTACAGAAGTTGTAGGAAACTGCGAATTTTGTCAACGCACAAAGTATGACAGACATCCACCGAAAGCCAGGTAAGAAGAGTCACCTACCGCAGATGCACCGCTCATTGATTTACAGGTTGACACTTTCACTTGGAGAGGATTTAAATGGATAACCATAATTGATCTCTTCAGTAAGGTAGCAATGGCGCACCAGGTTCAGGAAAAGTCGTCGGAAGCAGTGCTGG
>NW_027105747.1:0-269 GCF_000696795.3 Halyomorpha halys
GGGACACTGTCGGGCTATATGTCCCTCTGCCCCACATTCAAAACATCTCGTGCGCGGGCAATGCGCCACTAGATGTCCAAACTTCCCGCAACCATTACACTTGCGGTCCTCCCATTGTTTCTGGGTCTCGCCTGGGACGCTCTATTTTCCTGGTTGACATTTCTCTCTCTCCTAGCATCTCTGCCCTCTCTCCTTCTCCAAGGGTTAGCATTGTTTCTCGGTCTTTGATATTCTATCCGGGTCCACCCCGGCTCTTCTACTTCCATTCG
>NW_027105747.1:2624-3267 GCF_000696795.3 Halyomorpha halys
CAGCTGTTCTCGATCAGCTGATATGGACCTGTCAGCTGACAGTCCGTAACTGAGAGAAGAGGAACACTATCGGACGAGATCAGCCCGATCCGTAAAGCCAACAGTCCGCTTCTCTGAGGCGGTAAAACATTCCTCATTTGCGTACCTATGACTCCGTCATTAAGGGGGGGAGTCCTGTAGCAGTCAGCGAGCACGGAGTACCGCTATATCCCGCCAGGGGCCAGCACTACAAGCGTCTAAGCAGCCGTATAATTGTATATAAGTTTATTATTATAAAAATAACGATCTCTTATATAAATGTATATATGTCAATATGTAATATGTAAGAATGTTAATTATAAAATAAAAAGAGATCGAGCAATAATATTCTACGGAACTATCTCAAGTAGAGTTAAAAGAGTGAATACTCAGTGATAACCGATCACATGAGGCCTTCAATTGTCACCAGGATTGATCCATCAGATCAAGCCTTCTCCGGGTCTAGTCATAGTACTGGTGGCTTACACTCTACTTGAGATAGAGAAGTTTATTGCCAATCTATCCTCATAAGAGTTTGTTTTTAATATGCTCACCATAGACTATGGCCTATTTCCTGTCCTATATTCCAGCAATCTTAGTCCGTCCGCTTCATCTCGGCAACTAA
>NW_027105747.1:5122-6077 GCF_000696795.3 Halyomorpha halys
GAACACCAAATCCATCCATCCCATTAATAGTTTTAATAATGTTATTCATAATTGGACGTTCAATAAATTGTTTGTGAATTTAAAATTCGTGTTTAATTTATTTTTCAACTAACCTAACCACATGATGATTGTCCAGTTTCAAAATGGACATTACGGAAACAGTTGACATTAGATATTTTATTTTATCTCGAGGAAAATAGTATCTATTTTTAATTTTTCACTGTTAAATGAGCAATTGCTTTTAAAAAGGAAAGTTTTCAATTTTTTGCGAAAATCAAAAATTAAAAAAAGAAGTAATGTATTAAGGGCGCCGCGGAAAAAAATCCGATTATTTAGGAAGTCGTAAACCGAAAAAGATTGGGAACCTCTGCTATAGACCAACATGAAAGACAAGTATAAAATAGAACTACAATAAAAAATGATTACCATAGAACAATATAGGAATTTTTACATTTTATTTTATTTAATAATATAATATCATTGACTTATATTGTTGTTTTAATTGTATTATAGTGCTATTTTGTCTTTGCCTTTCTTATTGGCATTAAGTAAAAAAAAAAAAAAAAAAAAAAGGTTTTGAAATAAAGGTATAATTTGTTAAGGTTTTACTGAATAAAAACTTTTTTTTGTACCTAAACAAACATTACCTTCATTTCAAAACCGATTCAGTCCAAAACATTTTATTTTTTTATTTTAGACCAGTAAGAAAGAAATTAAAAATTATCCTAATGAAATAATATCGTATTGTTGCGAGAAAAAAAGATATACGGTCCGAATTCCGCAGTTCTTTTTGACTTAGAAATATTTTTGAGGCAAAATTTTTTTTGGTTTTACAGGAGTTCTGATCGGAGTTCTGTTGGCCCCCCAGCGAGTTCTAAAAATTATCCTTATTGAATAAATCTCTAATGTTGCCAGGGAATAAGATAAACGGTCGGATATTGGCAGATTTTTTCGA
>NW_027105747.1:6151-12147 GCF_000696795.3 Halyomorpha halys
AGAATTTTTAATTTCTACGACTTCATAAGTTACAAATGTGTGATCAAAAATTTTTGAAAATTTTTTTTTTCATTTTTTGGGAGTTCTGTTGGCCCCCTCAAGAGTTCTAAAAATTATCCTTATTAAATAAATCCGTAATGTTGCATGCAAAAAAGATAAATAGCTGCGAAGTTGCACAAAACTCTTGCGTAATGTTTTATTGGTATTTATTTATATTAAACAACATAAATAATATATTTTTTTTATTAGGAACTTTGAATTTTATGTAGGGGCTACTAGAACTCTAAGAATTTTAAATTTATACGGTTTCGCTGGTGAAAAATTCGTGATCAAAAATTTCTGGAAATTTTTTTTTTCGTTTTTGGGAGTTCTGTTGAGAGTTCTTTTGCTGCCCCCCCCCCAAGAGTTCTAAAAATTATCCTTATTAAATAAATCCGTAATGTTGCCTGCAAAAAAGATAAGTGGCTGCGAAGTTGCACAAAAATCTTGCGTAATGTTTAATTTGCATTTATTTATATTAAACAACATAAATAATTCTTTTTTTTATTGGGAACTTTGAATTGTATGTAGAAACTACTAGAACTCTAAGAATTTTTAATTTTTACGAATGTTCAGGTGAAAAATTCGCGATCTAAAATTTTTGGAAATTTTTTTTTCGTTTTTTGGGAGTTCTGTTGCCCCCCCCCCAAGAGTTCTAAAAATTATACTTATTGAATAAATCCCTAATGTTGCCAGGAAAATAGATATACGGTGTTAAAGTTTCACAAAATACGTATTTTACGCGCGGGCATTTGACCGGTATTATTGGTGTTTTAAACATCAGAACTATTCCTATAAATAATCGAGAACTCTAGAACTCTTATGGATACTACTAGAACTAAAAAAAAAAATTGATTTTTTTCAAATTCAGGTGAAAAATTCGCGATCGAAAAATTTTTGGAATATTTTTTTTCGTTTTTTGGGAGTTCTGTTGCCCCCCCCCCCAAGAGTTCTAAAAATTATCCTTATTGAATAAATCCCTAATGTTGCCAGGAACATAGATATACGGTGTTAAAGTTTCACAAAATACGTATTTTACGCGCGGGCATTTGACCGGTATTATTGGTGTTTTAAACATCAGCACTATTCCTATAAATAATCGAGAACTCTAGAACTCTAATGGATACTACTAGAACTCATAAAAAAATTGAAATTTTTCTAGAATGGGGGGCCAACTTCACAGAGGTAGAAAACCTTGCAAGAATGGAATCGACATTGGGTGGATTGCTTGAAAGGGGCCTCCCTAAGGAGGTACTTTCCAACCATTGATTCACGCCTAGAATCAACGTGGGTCCTCCCGGACTACTGGATCTCGCAGTTCCTCACGGGGCATGGGGGTTTCCGAGCTAAGCTCATGGTACATGGCATAAACATCGATCATCTATGCCCAATTTGTCAGGTTCCTGAGACCGCCGAGCACGTCTTACTTGCCTGTACAATCTATGAAGAACTGAGAGCCAAGATGATGAAGGAAACAGTACTCTATGTTCTGACTGAGAGCGATCTTCCTGAGCTGATGAAGAAAGAAAACTACCCGCACTACAAGACCTTCTTGTATGGGTGGAAGGAGGCTGTGGGCAGGAGAGAATAAGCTACACCAGCAAGACCTCAGGAGGAGAGCAAAATTTAATTTGTAACAATAGCAAGCTGTGTGCACAGCTATGTAAACTAGACCTGGAGAAAAGGCTTGATTTAACGGATCAATCCCGGTGGCAATTAAAGGGCTCATGTGATCGGTTATCACTTATTATTATTACATATTAACATATATACATTTGTACAAGATATCGTATTTTTATAATAATAACATTATATACAATTGGTTAGCTTCTGTGACGCTTGTAGTGCTGGCCCATGGCGGGTTACAGCGGCACTTCGTGCTCTGCTACAGACCCAATGGATCAACTCATGTTAAAAGCTACGCGGTGTCTATTGAATAAATATGAAAAAAATCCAAGTCTTGAAGATAATGATGAATTCATCACTAGTGACACCGAAAAAGCAGAAATGTTTGAAAATTTCTTTGAGAAAACGTTCTCCAATACAGAACATGAAAGAAGTCCGAATTTAGCATAGCTTGAAGAAGCATACAATGGTAACGTTCTTGGACTTTGTTCTACGTTCGCTGACGATACAACAATGTTCTCTCAGCATAATGACATTATAATAGCTAGAAATACTTTGCAAAGTCATCTTAATGAATTAGAACAATACTTCAATATATGAATGATTAGTCTGAACATTGACAAATGTACTTTTTCTTAAATTCACTTTCTTTGCCACCTATAATTTCTTCTTAATTAATTTCCTAATTTGTTTTTTAAAATTGCATTTATTAATCTAGCTGTATTGTATGGCAATTGATTAGATAATGAGTGGGCTACAGCTGTTCAAACCTTAGATAGGTCACTTTTGGGCCACCTATCTATGTATTGGTATTGGTATTTGGTGAAGGGAAAAGTCCGGCATGCGGCCCTCCTGGCAACCTCTTGCCAACCCCTGGCGGCGACCTGAGTTGCCGCCGCGTACTAACGAAGGTGGGACTATCAAGATTTATTTTTCTGGAGCGCCAAAAAATTTAATATTAACAGCCCCCATGTGGGAATCGAACCCACAACGTTCCAACTGGAACCTACGCTCCAACCTGCACGGTCGTCACTCCCCTGGCCATCTACATTACTAACAATATGGAAAAAACGACACCTAAATATGATGAAACTGAATATTAGAGGCATTATCAGCTAATTGGTTTGACGCTCTACTAATGATATGAATATAAAACTTTCTCTACCTAAAAACCTTCCTTTTTCACTTGTATTATATTAATAGTTGCCCCAGTCATGAAACAAAAGTATTAGCGCTTGTACTTTGTACTTTGTACACTTTTAGATATTTACTGATATAATCAGGCTGTAGTTACCTGTTAAGCAGAAAATGATTTTCTGTAAATTATTGTAGCTTCGCAATAAAGAATTTGTTCAAAGATATGTGCATAAAAAAGGTATGAGGCCAAACACTTACTTCAATTATGTCGGCGGGGTTAAAACCATCGTTTCTGTTGTTTCTGTTGTTTCGGTTGTTTCTGTTGCTTCTGTTGCTTCTGTAGTTTCTTTTTTTATTTTTCACAGCACCGAAATTAGCATTTATCTCGTCTACTAGCTCTGGATTGTTTTCAAGGATTATCATTGTCTGAAAATAAAGAATTAATATCATAATAACTAATTTTTTAATATTTGTAAATTTTATGTCTTCCTTAAATTTCCTGATGGCAGGTGACGATACAATAAACTTTGTTTATTTCAAGATGCAACTGATCAATCACATTTTTAAAATAAAATTTTGAAAACTAAGATCATTTACATAGAACGAGCTATAATAATTTTAAAATCATCCTCAATCATCATCAATTTTAACATATAGACGTCATAAGCAGAGATTTGATCTCCGTTATGGTCTGAGTAAAACACTATTCAACTATTAAACTCTATTATAATAAATTCAATAGTTTCTTACCTGAAATCGAATATTCAAAATATTTGTTTGATTTGGAACAAGCCTGTTAGGCTACGCGGTGGCGGTAGAGAAAACCCGCTAGGTTACACAATTCTTATTCTTACATTCAGTCCTCAGAAATATGGACATTTCTACTGAAAATAAGCGCCAAATCTTCACAATCACAGTGGAGTCTATCATGATGTCCACTTCAGAGACGTGGACGGTCAACCCCTATTTGTACTCCAAGGTGCAGGCGTCAAAGTGGATTTTTAGAGCTGTCTCTGTGTGTCTGAGTGGATACAATTAAGAATGATGTAATTCGCCGAAGAATGGATGTAAAGAGATAAGTAAACGTAAGGATCGGGGACACGCCGCCTAGGATAGGGACGGGGATGTGAAGAAAATGTCAGGCAAATGTTTCTGGAACCGTCTTTGATTGGATTGAACTGGGAAGAAGAGAACGCGGATGGCCCAGAAGAAGGTCCTAGAGGATATGGCTGGAAAGAGGACGATTGGTTGGATAGAAGCTCCGCGCTGACTAGTTGAGGCAACGCTTGTTGCAATGCTTTAAACTAACCATTAATTTATTGAAATTTCAGCTGTATTACATAAATAAACAATTACCAAATGGGATTTATGTTATATTACCATGACATGATACAGAGAATTCGTCTATTGGGAAGACTCAAATAACATTTCTAGAGTGAAATTTTTCGAGGCCAACTTCTTTTCGGAGAACTAGGGATATTAAAAGGTCTTGAAGAGGAAGATAGATTAGAAACAAGTGGGAGGTTAGGGAGTTTATCATTAAAGGATTGATATTTGATTCTGGCCAAACCGGTAACATGAAGTACATGCTATAAATACTACGATAAATTAACTAGCAACAATTCAATATTCTCTAGACAATAGAGTTACTTTTTTATTTATTTTTTTTTTAGTTTATTTATTTTTATCTTGATTCTCTGTTAGCCTTAACTGCATTGGTTATTATTCTCTTTATTTTACTCTCATATATCTTTTATTTCTATTTTCAGTAATCCGTTCAAATATTCATTTT
Organism: Halyomorpha halys; assembly: GCF_000696795.3. NCBI lineage: Eukaryota > Metazoa > Arthropoda > Insecta > Hemiptera > Pentatomidae > Halyomorpha > Halyomorpha halys. Next base: position 10,746 of record NW_027105747.1, read on the forward strand.
ATTATTTAAGTGATAATGAAATTTATAGACAGCTAATGTTAAAAGCTCTAATACGCACACACAACAAAAAAATAAACAAACAAATAACTTCGTAAATAAAATATAAAACAAAGTTATGAATAATTGAAAATGTAGTTAAATTAAAATAAAATTCTCAATAATAATGTTAAAAAGAAATGTATAAAATAAAAAATAATAAATAAGTTAAAAATAAATCAATAATTTATTAATAACAGAAGTTAAAAACAAATAAATAGGTTAAAAAACATAGAATTAAAAAAAATATATATAGTCAAAGCTACTTACCAGGCATATGGACCTATCTGGTTCCGGATCAGGGCACAACGTATCCATTATATCCTTAATTATCTCCTGTTTTATTCAAATAAAATATATATTTAGACAAATCAACAAAATAAATGCACTTAAAAATGTATAAAATATCTTAACTAAAAACAAAATATACTTAAACACAATAAACAATAACATGATTTAAATTTAGTTGTTCACGGATTACCGAACCAAATTTAATCGCAAGAAGAAGCCTGTTTTTTCAGTCTAATTTTTTTTATTAGAAATCTGTTCATCATTTTATTTATTTATTTTTTTATCGGTCTTTTGAATTATGACTAACAATAGCATAGTAAGAGCGGGTGTGCTGAACCTTGACGACATCAACATGGGAAACGAACCACCTCCAGTCGAAAACAACCCACCATTTCCAGAAGTGGTTAACATTTTTTTTTTGTTCCCCCTTCATGGCATTGCTGCCATACGGGGTTCGGCAACAGTGGGGTAGTGCGTTAGGGTTGCGCATGCCACTGCTGCCAATAAACATCTTCTTTTTTTTTAAAACTTTATTTTCATTAATGGCATTCAAAATTATTTGGTGGAACCATTTAATTTTAGGGTACAATGATTATTTTTAAAAACCTGGTGCAGCTCAGCACTTGGTTGAGTGCCTTAATTTGGGGCTACACCTTATCCACCAGCATCCGTCCGGTACGTCCAACACGCCTGGTCCTCATCCGTCCGGTTGTCACCTCCAGTGCGCAGCCTAGTCCAGCCCTCCTGGTCTCAAACTGCTTCTTCGCCGTCCTCTTGATCTTCATCTTCCATTGGTGGCTCGCCGACCCCTGGCGGCCAAGCCCTTCCCAATGTAAAGTGCGATGGCCCGACCACTTCCCTCCACCCGTAGATGAATTCCCTGAAGTATGGGTAATTATCCTCTTCCATCAGCAGAGGGAAGTCCGACTCGGCGAGGGCGAAGATCCCGCATTTTCTCGACAACCTGGCACGGTGTCCTTCCATCGCGGTGCAGTCCAATACCACGTGCTCTGCTGTTTCAGGGACCCCACACGTCGGGCACCGGGGGTCGATGTTCTTTCCGAAGCTTTGCAGC
>NW_027105747.1:13262-18931 GCF_000696795.3 Halyomorpha halys
TCCGTTGTTCCCTTGCCACGGGTCGAGCCGTATTGCCGTGGGTAACTCGCAGCACTGAGGACTGGTCTGAGGCTATGCACTATCATATGCTCCAGGACCTTGCTGATAACAGGGAGGAGGCATATAGGCCGATAGGCCTTCGGCGATTCCTTACCCTTGCCTCCCCCTTTGTAGAGCAGTCTTAAGTCTGCAATCCTCCACCTGCTCGGAAAGTACCCCTAATCCAAGCAATCATTGAAGATTTCCAACACCTCATAGGTGGGCATAGGTCAGTACCTGGTGGGTATGACGTCGTGCGTCTCACCATACTCTCCTCTGCAGTGTCCTGGGACGGATCATCCCTGGGGTATGTATAATCGATGCACATCATCGCCGTTTCTTCCAGGGTGGTTGCCTGGGCTCCTCCAACTTTGATGGCAGCCATCATTTGTATTGGCTTAACCTTGCCCAGCGCCACCCTGTATGGGATGCCCCAGGGATTCTTCTCCGACTCCTCGACGATGAACTCGTCCCAGGACTTCTTCTTCTGGTGGCGCACGCCGTTTCGGTATACCCTATACCTATGCTTGCTTTCCTCTCCGAGTGCAACTCTCCTCTCTTCATCTCTGCACTCCTGGTACCTGCGCCTGGCTCTATAGTACTCTCTCTTCAGCTGCGTCAGGGCCGGCGTCTCCCATGGGACCGGACATGCTCTCGCCCCTCGGCGCTGAAGGGTAATATTGGCCGCTTGGGTGATGGCGCCCGTCAGGGTTGCCACTCTGTGGTCAATTCCTGACTCTTCCTCCATCGGCGCCACCTCCGCCCATTCTCTATCCACCAATATCCCCTCCAGTTCACTAGAGAAGGCTCTCCAGTTCGCCGATTGGGTCACAAAGCCCCTTTCCTCTTCTAGGGCTCCGCCTTCCTCCTCCACTACACTGAAGGCTATGACCCGGTGGTCGGAGCTCGTGTCAGACCTTAGGGCCCAGTCAGCTATCCGCCTCGCCATGGGAGCCGTGGCCAGTGTCACGTCTATCCAACTCTGCCCCCTCGCATCCTCCAATGTGGGGCCAGAGGGCTCATTCATAACGACGAGCTGACACCTAGCCACGCTCTCTTCCATCAGTCTCCCTCTGGCGTCTGTGCTAACCGAACCCCAGGCCGTGCTCCTCGAGTTGGTGTCGGAACAGACTATCGCATTACAGTACTTGAGTACGACAGCCTCCACAGCAGCGATACTATTGTTGATGTCTTCGTTGTTCCTTCATCTTGCTTCGCTTGTGCCCGGAACCGCCCTATACACCTCTTCATCCTCGCTTGAGTCCTCCGTCATGTTCCTGCCCCGGCATATGGGGTTGTCACTCCCTTTCAGGGGCATTGGAGCCGGGGCAGCGTCATAACATTTTGGTGGCTCCTGTTTACTTTTGGTGTCTTGCCGCTTGGTCATCTTACGTGGTTTGGTCTCGCTGACCCTTTCAGAGGTAGAAGACTCCTCACTCCCACGTCCCTGCACGGCTTCCCCCATCGACTTGACAATCTGTGGAGCCACCATTTCTGCAACCTTATTGGTAATGATACTGTAGAGCTGGTCGGTGTATAAGGCTTCCCGGACCATCTCCCTATCTATACCAGGGACGGAGTGCCATTTGGCCTCTAGTCCAACCACGATGTCCCTGATTCCACTAATTTTTTGGTTTATATATTCTTGATTCTTCAAGCTGATCTTGGTATGAATCAGGTACTTCCTGATTCCATCAGCTAGGGTCCTGGCTTTCTCCGAGGGACTATCTTCTGAGAGAGAGTCTTCCACTCTAGCCCTCTTTTTCCTCTTCTCCTTGGGGCTCTGTGGGCTCACTCGCCTCCCAACACTCGCATCTGTCATTGGGAAGTCCGATTCGGACATTGAGGGTCCATCTCCATCCTTAATTACCACCAAATTCTCCTTGGAGGGCCACCTACTTTCTTTCTCGGGCGTTAAAATCACCAATAAGTCCATCGATGACCCTTTTCCATCTTGCTCCAGCGTTGAAATCGAAAGCGAATTTACCATCGAAGGCCCACTTCTTTCTTCACCCACCGTTAAAGTCTCCGGGATTGTCCTACTTATTTCCCCATTTCCGGACATGATATGGCCCCCGAATAAATACTCAAGTTTACCTAGATTGGAGACTTCCCCTCTAGGGCAAGGTGCACGGCGCGACACCACTCCGACCACTCCAGCCACTCCAGGCACCTCACTCCAACAATCAATTAACCTTTTAAACTTTAAAAATCGATAACTTACCGTACAGTGCACCGAATGGGGTCGTGTAGGTATTCGTTCTTCTCGGTTTTTTGTGCTCTTTACGTTCGTCTACTGCACAAATTGATCCCGTTTGTTTTTTCAGTCACGTGGGGTGAAAACCACCTCGTGGCCCCACTCTTTTTCTAAATTCCGCAAACCTGATCGGTGGAATTGGTTCAAATTTCACACACCATCACAACACTTCTCTACCAACGTTTTGGCACACTCCTGTTTTCATAAATATCTCTACTATCACATAAACAACACTTAGAAACTTTAACACACTCTGCACACGTCCTCTCTACTCGGCAGTCAATAGACAACTCAGAGGTGGTTAACCTACCACCCCAGCAGGAGCTTTCCCCTACTGCCGGAAGTCTTGTTGGCAGGAGCTCACGCAACCACCCTTGAATGGATCAAGGTCCCCACGGCAACGGCTCAAGACCTTAATACCAAGAGAAAAGCTGTTTCCGATTTGGAACGATTCACTGGGGAGACGGGGGAATTGAATCATTTCCTTAAAGGAGGGGATAAATTAATAGCCCGAATCATAGCGAAGACAAACGAAAACCTACTTGATAGCGATGACGCCGTAGCGTTGATGAGAGCGGTCGTCTGTAGGATGAAACGCAGCATCCTTAATCAGATCCAGGCAGATACGGAGTCACCCTGGGTCGAAGTCAAAGCTAGGATGAAGAAAGCATTCGGAGGAGGACGATGGGCCTCAGGGGAAGACATTTTCATGATAATTGGGGAAATGAGGAAACCTAAGTAGCCGAGTGGGCAGTATGTCTTTCTATTCCCGCTCTACTTTTAGGATGACCTGGAGTGTTAATGTGCCAATCAACTTCTAGAGCCTTCATCTCTCCCCTGATTGTGGCATTAATATAACCACTATAACCGTATCCCTGACAAGCTGAGCAAAATGATGGCAGCAGATCAAGTTGAAGGCCGGATGCAGTTCCTATCGGGCATACTGAAAATTCAGTTAGTGAAAGAACTAGGGAAAAGAGAGGGCTTGCCCAGGGAGCGCACCTTTGTTGAATCTGTTCAGGAATTGATGGACAATGCTCGCGAACCAGGTGCTTTGAATGCGGAAACGAGAAGCATATCACGAAACAATGCCTCTCTCTCTCTCTCTCTATATATATATATATATATATATATATATATATATATATATATATATATATATATATATATATATATATATACACATAATAAGTTGTGATGAGTCAGAATCAAAAACTAAAAAAAAAGGGAAACTGAGACACTAAATAACGCACATAAGCTCAACTAAGATACTGATTTATTCTCCTGTCTAATCCTCTCTATATACATTCTGGCTTGTTGACATGGGGAGTTTAGGTATTAAGACTCATAATGCCTATGCTCTGTTTATAACTCCCCCTGCCAGTTTACGAACAATTCCTCGTAAATTCCAAAAAAAAAAAAAAAAATAACACAAATAAAAATTACAGAAAATAAAATACCATTCTATCTGTTACAAAAAAAAAAACTAGATAGACATACTTTGACAAAACTTAACATAAAATTTGCTAATTGCACAATTTTTTATCTACATAATAAGGCTATTTACACTTGTCTTCTACTCACACTTTTCCGTATTTGCACTCCGATACTACGACACATTAAACAAAACAAAAAAAACGGAAATCTGTAAACCTGTGGTTAAGGAGGAGCCACTCCAGGTGTCTCCGGAGCTGTTATTGCTGGGAACCTTAATTGTTCTACATGAACCGTACGCCTCTTTCTCGGTTTTCGTACACTCTGGATGGTTACCACGTTATGTTCCCAAATAGTTATCACCCGGAATGGCCCCTCATAGCGCCGAGATTCCTTGCTCCTATTGGACCCTAAACGGCGGTACACAACAGTCCCAATTTTAATGTCCCCCATCACATCGCGAAGGTTTAAATTTTGTCGTTCCACTCGCCGACATTTCTCCCTCTCTATTCGCCCTCTCGCATGTTCCCACAACTTCCGCATGACCATCCCGTGATTCACAATTTCCCCATTCGCCTCTGCCGTGTCCTTAAAGTTCCTACGTCTTCCCTTGCCGGCCAAAGAGAACTTCAAACGGTGAAAATCCCGTAGTGGTATGGATGGAGTGATTATACGCGGCTATCACCGTTACCATTGCCTCATCCGGCTCCAGCCCCTTGTCTGCATGATAAACCCGCAAATGATCACTCAGTGTAATATGGAGTCTTTCTATACCCCCTCTACTTTTAGGATGTCCTGGAGTGTTAATGTGCCAATCAACTTCTAGAGCCTTCATCTCTCCCCTGATTGTGGCATTATCTAACTCTCGGCCCCCGTTGGAAGAAATCCGCCTTGGGACCCCATAAAACTGGAACCATGTCCTAAGCGCGACTATTACTGCCTCCGGTGTCCTATCTTGGGCCAGATGTACCATGGCCACTTTACTAAAGAGGTCGATGACACTTATCCACTTGAACCCTTTCCATGTGAAAGAGTCTATCTGGATGTCACTAAGTGGTTCCAATGCTGTGGGTTTTTCCTCTTGCACGGCCTTAGGCGGGTGGCGGTCGTACTTTGTACTGAGGCATATATCGCAACCTCCTATAACTTCCTGGACCGTCTCCTTCATCCACCACCAAAAATAGTGGCGTTGGATGGCTTGTAACGTCTCGCTCACACCGCGATGATTGGTTTTTCCTTGGTGGTGAACTATAGTGACTTCCTTTTGCCGTTCTTCGTCTCGCACCGTCTCCACCATCATCGTGCAACGGATAAACGTCCTATCGATCCCTATTTGTTCGAGTCTCCACAGCCGTTTGTTTTTTCCCATACATCTTCGTACATGATAACAATCTGCTGACAATAGGTCAGCTGTTCTCGATCAGCTGATATGGACCCGTCTGCTGACAGTCCGTAACTCCCCCCCACCAATTTACGAACAATCCTCGTAAACTCTAATATATACAAAGGAAAAACATATACATAAATACAATTACAATACAATAAATATGATAGATACAAATACGATAACAGTAAAAAAGATACAAATACAATAACAATAAAAAAGATACAAATACAATAAAACTACAGAAATAGGATTTAAAATTATAGCACTCTATGCAAAAAAAAAATTATACAAATTTCCCATGAATCCTTGCTTTTTACACTCTCGTGTCCTACTGAGTTCAAAAATGAAAAACAAAAAAAATAAGAACTTTACAACTGTACTATATTACAAGCAGGATAGGGTGACATACGTAAAGGAGAGGCGATACCCCCAGGCACTTCGAAAACATATTAGGGAAGAAATAGAAGGTTTAAGGAAGCAAGGGATAATTGTAGACAGCACTTCGCCCTACAACAGTCCACTGTGGGCAGTACGCAAGAAGAGTACCCCGGG
>NW_027105747.1:21662-22675 GCF_000696795.3 Halyomorpha halys
CATGATACAGCGACTGAGGAGAGTAATATTGCCGTTAATTGTATGGCTCGGAGGAAGATATGGGCCAGAGTCAGGGACAAAATTGTGAAGGAGAAACGCAGAAGAGTTGCTAGACACAATCTCAGTGTTCGCAATCTAATGGCGAACCTTGAAATTGGGACGGTGGTGTACCGTAAAGTAGGAACTATTAGAGGCAAAGAGCTACAGAGATACGAAGGCCCATTCAGAGGGGCCACGATAAGAGAACACAACATTGTCACCATAGAAAGATTAAAAGAACCGAAAAAGCGAAGAACAGTTCACCTAGAACAATTAAAGCTTCCTGCATTATCATGATGTACGGGATTGTACTCACGGGATTGTACTGTCATGCCCTGACTTGTATTTTCCTCTCTCCATCATTCAATCTGTCTAGGGCCTCTCGGCAGACGATTGTGTTTGAGCTGCCATTGTCCACCAGACAGCGTACTCCTCTCTTCCCTCGTATAATAGGGAGACCGCCGTGCTCTCCTCTCACATGATGGTTCTCTAACGTGCGGTCGCCTCTCTGTGGGCACACTCCTCAAAACTCTCCTCTTCTTCTAGCAGTTTCTCCGGTTCTTCTCAAAGTCCTCTTTTCTAGCTGACCATTCTCGCGCCCAGTGTCTACAGTTTTATTTTCTGTCTCCGAGGTCTCGTACAATCCTGTGGCTTCACTCGCGGATCCATTCGTCCTACACGAGATTTTCCTCCTCCGCAATCTCTGTGCGTTTATCTCCATTGGTTCAGGCTGATTCTGCTCTTTCCGGCGATACATGTAGGGGCACTGTCGGGCTATATGTCCCTCTGCCCCACATTCGAAACATCTCGTGGGCGGGCAATGCGCCACTAGATGTCCAACCCTCCCGCAACCATGACACTTGCGGTCCTCCCGCCGACCATTGAATCTGGGTCTCGCTTGGGATGCTCTACTTTCTTGGTTACTATTTTTCTCTCTCCTACCATCTCTGTGCTCTCTCCTTCTTCAAGGGTTA
>NW_027105747.1:25895-31573 GCF_000696795.3 Halyomorpha halys
TATATACAAATTGTCTTTTACTGAAGTGAAACTAAAAATAATAGGAGAGAGAGAGGAGTGCTTACTGATGACTGTCAGGAATAAAATAAAAGTTTGTTAAACGTCCTTAAAAAGTCATTATCAGTTTTTTCGTAGTAGTAGTAGTTTTTATAATATTAGGGAATTATTTTCACAAAATATCGATTTCTTATTATTCTGATGAAAAGTTTTGCCTATGACGGCCATATCTCAGGAACTATTAGATGCGCAGTTATCTATTAGGCATCATTCCCTTATGATGTTGCATTATTAGTGGCGGCGAAGAACTTGGAAGATGTGACTCTTATTGCCAAACTGTTTGTTGCTGCGGTACGAGCACATATGTTTTGTTTGCATTCGCTTTGCGGAAGAAAGTAGCGAATTGGAAAGAGTGTGGAGCCGCATCACACCAGAAATTGCCATATGCTTCATTCAGACCACCATTAGGACGAGATTCAACACAGTCTTTCTTAAGAGATTGAGAGCGGCAGATAGGGTTAGAAGGAGTAACTAGCATGGAAACATGAAAACCATTCGAAGGAATCAATGTGGCGGCACTCAGCCATTTTCCTCCATGAATAAATGTCTAACGGCTGTCCCGTGGAGAGGAATGAATAGGTTTTGATAATGGAAGAAATTCCACGCACGCATAGGTTGGTCTTTTGTAAATTTCCAGCAAGAAAAAAAAAAGACGCTTACAAACCGCAGACACCCGACAGGCAGCTGTAACCAGCGTGCGGTGGAAGCAATTAGTAAGTACCATAAATCAGGTTTTTACAACTAAGCCTTAACTATTGCGAAGCATAACACAACCTTTGCTGGCTAACTATCGGGGAGAAGGACATCGACGTTGCTAAGCCATGCGAACATTATGGGGACGTTAATGAGCCCTGGATGGATGACCTTAGTAGTCGAGGAGATATTTGGGTCAGAATAGAACACTTCATACCAGTCCGACCGATTCAAAGAAAAGGATTTGTTTGGGTTAATGTGCGAAACGTTTACATTTTTGGTCTACGCACCTCCTAGTGGAACACAAGAAGAATTTGAGGCTCTACTTGATGGCATTGGGCAGTGAGTGCGAGGTCCAGAAGGACTGGACCAGGGTGCGTGCTGGGCACCCGGACGGATGCAGTGGATAAGGTGAAGCCCATGTAAAAGGCGTCACCCGAGCGCTGGGATGCAATAAATAATAAATATAATTATTGGTGGGAGGGGCATGCAGAATTCTAACGCACTATTCCACTGCTGCCGAACCCCGTATGTCAGAAATGGTGAGGAAGGTATTAAAATTAAATAAAAAGGTTAAAAAAGGGACTGCGAGGTCGGCATCCCCTTATCCTTGCAGGAGATTTCAACGCATGGGTTACTGCATGCGGTAGTAGAGGAACCAACAGGTTTGCTTGTCACGTTCGCTGCCTTAGATGTTCTCCTTAACACCGGGTCTGCTCCGTGGTAGTGGAAGGAATAATTCTCTCAATTCCGTTCTCAAGGAATGGTAAGTCCTCAATTGTCGATTGGACTTGTGTAAGCGTAAACCTTACATGCCGGGATAATTATTGGTACGTCAGTGATCGATACACGCATAGTGATCATGAGGCCACGTGCTTCGAAGTCATTGCCCCTGGTGAGGTAATGAAAAAGACTAAAACGCAGTCGGTAGATTGTTGGAATCAACGATCCTTCGAAAGAGATTCCTTTATCATGATGAAGGAAAAAATTTAATTACTAAGATCAGTAGAAGAAAGGGTAACACAACTGATGAAGTTTATTACTGATGCATGCGATACTTCAATGTCCTGGACTTATGGGAGAAATCGATACATGGCGGTGCACTGGTGGACCGAGGAGATCGCTGTCCTCGGACGAACCTGTCTTCGTACCAGAAGATTGGCCCAGCAAGCGAGAGGTTACTTATTTTATAAGGCCCAAAAATAGGATCATAAACAAGCTAAAGGAAACCTCTTCAAGGCAATAAAAGGTAAGCGTAACTGCTGGAAAAGGCTGTGTGGTCAATGAAGGCCTTACAAAATAGTTATGGCCAAACTGAAAAGTTCGAATTTGTCACCCTCTAGATCATCTTAACTGTTAAAAAAAATAGTGGCAGTGCTATTTCCAAGACGCTAGGAAGTGCTTCTTGACAAAATTATGATGCCAGATTTGGATCTAGTGCCAGAAATTACAGAGGAGGAACTGGACAACAGAAAATAGCGGACTCCAAGGCTCAAAGCCCAGATAGTGTCCCAAATGTTGCTCTGAAAATGGCTATCAGGCCAAGTCCAGAACTCTTGGTGGAGGTGTTTAATTACTGTCTCAGTAAAATTGTATTTCCAACACAATGGAAAAATCAACATCTTGTGCTCCAGTCAATGGGAAAGGGTTCCCCGGAAGATCCCTCATCTTATCGCCTAATATGTCTCCTGGACGTATTGGAAAGAATCGCCTTTAGCAGGTTTATTGGCTTCAGTGAAAGAGTCCGAGGATTATCCGATGATCAATACGGCTTTCGGAAGGGCAGTTACTTGGGATGCCATTGCAGGAAAGCGGTGGTAAGATGTACAGCGCTATTATAACGTTGTACGTTAAGGAAGCTTTTAATTCAGCTCGGTGGGACCCCATCATGGACGGATTGCGAAGGATGGAAGTCCTACAAAACCTCATAATGATTAAGGAGGTATTTTCCTCGGTAGATCACAAGATCGCGGGTGGCATTCCTCAGGGTTCTGTTTTAGGGTCATTTCTGTGAAACATTATGTATGACATGGTGCTCAGGCTACCACTTCCAGAAGAAACTGTTCGGCTTTGCGGACGATTCGGCAATCATCATTCGTGGAAAACTCTCAAACGGGATATGTTACAAAACAGTAGTCACTATTTGTCTATCGCCTTCAGCAGTAGGCCTCCAACTTGCGGACCATAAAACAGAGGCAGATCGATAACCAGTTGAAAAGTGAGAGAGATTATCAGTCTCACCGTCGGGGAGTGCGATATCTTATCTAAACTATCTATTAGATATCTCGGGTGCAGATTGTCGCCGGACTTCGGTTTGATGAACACATACACAAGGTTACTGCCAGAGAAACGCAAGCGACTAATGAATTAGCTAGAATTATGCCAAATATTGAAAGATCAAGTGAGAATCTGAGGAAGCTTCTGGCTATTGTAGCCAGTTTCACACTTCTGTTCGCAGCACCGATGTGGGCGAAAGCCTGCCAAATGCAGTCATATTTCCGTAACGCTATTGGAGTGTATCGAAGGATTGTTCTACGTGTTGCTCGAGCTTTTTGCACTGTATCCTACGATGTTTCGTGCGTCATCGCAGATATGCCTCCGATAGATCTGCTTGCAGATGAACGCAGCCGGATGTTTCGAATGAAATGAGGAGAGCCGGATGCTCACTGGGCTACATTAGCAAAGGAAGAGAGAATTCAGAATCTTGAAAAATGGAAAGATGGTGGAATGCCTCATCTTCTGGATGGATGGACCCACCGTATGATTCCCTATGTATCAATATGGATCCCCGAAAAACGGAGAGGTGGATTATTACCTCTCTCAGCTACTTATAGGTCATGGTTACTTCAAGGCATACTTAGCTCGCTTCAAACTGGAAGACGGACCATCGTTCCCAACGTGTGATTCAGTGGATTATTCGTTCTTTCATTGTCCAGCTTTTACTCAAGAAAAGGAAGAGCTCGACATAAAACTGGGCGATAAAAAGGAAATTAGTTCCAGAAAACTTATTCGCCTCGATGATCAATTGGCAGGAAAACTTAATTGACTATGCAGAGCAAATCGGTAGAAGGTTCAAAACACAAGAGTGAGAAAGAAAAGACCCTGGAATGGGAAGTATGGAGGGCAGAATATTAGGAGTGAGGGAACTGATTTTTTTAATATCACCCGACCGACCGTTTATTAAAGATGGTTTATTAATTGGTTCTAACGGCTTTAAATAAAAAAAAACTTTACTATTCAAGTCATAAGTTGGTACACTAACACGGGTTTTTTACAATGCTAGAAAATGTAATCTAAGAAGATAATGGATATGATGATTCGTACTTTTTCTTAGAGGCCGCATAAGCAATTCTATAAGAAAAACTTTACAGGTTTTTGACACAGAGTCCTGTCGGTCTTGGCAAGTGACACATTTCAAGGGACTGTTACATTGTGCACCTTCATGTTTGATTTTTTCACAATGTTTACATAGTGGCTTTTTTTTACCCGTAAGTTTAGTATGGCTTACAGCATACTAAGCAGCGGGTTAGATTACTAATAAACATTCTTATATTAACATTGTGAAATCCTAATTTAATTTCATTAGGTATAGTAGGGATATTGAAGGTTAATAGATAATTATGACTTTCATGTTTTTTGTTATTTATATAAAAGGTCATTTTTTTTACATCAGTGACGTTCTGTAATTTCGAAAGGACTTTGAAATTACAGAACGTCATTTTTGTTGTAGTCCGGACGATCTTCCGATTGTAGGCAATTGGATTTCCTCTAATGAGGATTTCCGCTAAATCTAAATGGGTACAAAACTTTAGAGAAGTCTGATATGCTTTAATTAGATTAGTGCTTACATCTGATTAGGTAGATAGATGAACGCTTATATTTCATTAGGTAGATTAGATAAACGCTTAAATCTTTTTAAGCTTAAGGTAAAAGGTGAATGCTTAGGTCCGTTGAAAACTTAATCGAAAAAGAAGTAATCATTATAATAAGTGCTACTAAGCTAATAGTCTATTAATGTCATTTTCTTCTTTCTTCTCACTCTCCCACCCCTCTTCTCTCCTCAATTCCCTCCAAACTCACTTTTCTTTTTATACGTTATATACGTCTGCTAATTACGTTTTATTATTTTCAATAGCACTACTTATCCTCTTTAGAACTACATAACTGTAGACATCTCTTCTTTCTTTTGTTTATTTAACGTATTTACATTTATGTTACTCATTATATCAGCTGAATCTTTTACTGCAGCACAATTCTTACTATATTTATTTCAAATTTTTAATTTTACATATCACTCATATATGGAATATACAGGCAGGTATGCGCTTTAGTTTTGACAGTAACTCAATTGATAAAATCAATTGAGGAATATTCTACTCAATAAAATCTATTTTTTTTTTCATTTTCTCACCAACTGTTTATTTCTATTGATTTTGATTAAACTTTTTATATCATTGTACTATTGCGTATAAGTTTTATTATCTTTGAAATAGTCAGACGTGGCATGAATGACAAATATAAATAAACAATATTCCTCCAGAGTATTTCCTAGTTTAATTCTTTTTTTTATTTTAAGCAAATAACCAATTGTCATTGATGAAAATTATAACTAATGTAAAAATACAAATTATTTAACAGTTTAATTAGTAATTGAAGGAGAAAGATTGAGACAGGTTCGAATAGAGAAAAAAAAACTCTCGACAGCAAGCATATGTACTCCAATTGGAATTAAACTGTATTCTTAATTATATATATATTTTTTTTAAAGTAGCAAGTATTAAAGTATCAAATACGAAATACACCGTTGTTTCACACATTTCTGGATGACATTATACTAAAAGCATAAAATAGCAGGCAATTCACTAATCTAACATTAGCTTTAAAAAACAAAGTCTTACCCGATTTATAATTGTATTTTTACATTCCGA
>NW_027105747.1:35148-35897 GCF_000696795.3 Halyomorpha halys
ATGATTCGAAATAGTACAAAGTACAAGTAAAACACTTGTAGTATTAACTTGTACTTTATTATGAAACAGGCCCCTGAAGGCGGGTACAGATAAAATTAGTTTTTGAGTTTACAATTACTGACAGCAGCCCTGACCTTCTTTTTGTCATAAACTATCAATAATAAATAAATTAAGTTAAAAGTTATTTTCTACTAGCTGTTGGGGTGCACCATGAACGCTGGAGCAATATAAATGACTCGGATATCTTAGTGATTTCCATAAAGGTTTGTCAATATCGGTAATTACCTCTTTTCCTAGAGTAATCTCTCATCACCAAAACCACCGCATAACTCGTCCTCTTTTTCATTTTATTTTATCTTCTTCGAGCCTTCTAAATATTATTATTGTTATTCTCCAACCATACTTTTTATTATATTTTTCCTAAATATTTATGCGTTATCATTTTTGGGATACCCTGGACACAAAAAAGCATGTCTGTTCTACAACAAAACTTCTGATATGCGGTTAAATACCTAGATCATCTAGAAGTCTTAAATGACTATAAGTTTCTTATCTCCATTCTTATATATTTTTAGTTACCTTTATGCTGTTGTATTCAACTAACAAAAATAATATCTCTTTGTAATATTAATTACAAATTAATTAATTGATCGGAAGTCTCAGGATCATGGCCGCTAATGTAGAACAGTGTTCAAGTCGCTCTGCCTTTGTTGGCTTCTCATCTCGGCAGTCTTTTGAAGCCAGCAATT
>NW_027105747.1:39967-64283 GCF_000696795.3 Halyomorpha halys
TCTATTTACTACTTTGTTATTTTTTATATTCTAATATTTGTTATATAGGGGAATATGTTGATAAAATGAAATAAGGGTTGTAAAATGGAGGGGAAAGAAAAAAAAAAGGGAATAAATTGAAAAGCTTGTATTTAGTCTGTAGACTGATATTAATTGTAAAATAATAATGTGTGGAAAAAAAAAATGTTATCTGTCTATTATATGTATCATATCAAAAAAATGTAATTTATAAATTTGTATATGTCCGGTCACGGATTGATTAGTATGCTGTGTAATGTAGCAACCCGATGTATTTGGGCAGCATGATTGAATAAATTTCTTTCTCTGTGTGTGTGTGCCATAAAAACCAATCCTACGAATATTTCCAATTTAAAATTATGTCAATTTATTTCACATCTAAAATTATGTCTATTAGGTCAATTATTTTTAAATAAATAAAAAAATATCATGTAATAACTGTACTTAGAACTTACATTATCATGAAAACATTTTTGTAACCAAAACTTAAATAAGTAAACATGAAAACATTTTCTTTACATAGAGAAAGTTCATATTTAATCATTGATATTTAGAATTTGAGTCTGCATAGAAACTTTTGTCATTAACACTAGGTTTACGGTAATTTGCGAGCCATTACTATGAAATTGATGGAAAAAGGAAAATACTAATTTTCCTTTAAAAAATTATACATTTAACTTCAGTCTGAGTTGAAAGATATCTGGGTTCTTTGAGGCGTGTAACCAAAACCATCTCCATATACATTTTTCAGAAATACCACTTTTTTTCTTACTTTTTTCGCATGTTCTCGATACACTATATCATACTGCCAAGTGGGCAGGAGCAGAACTGTGAATGAAATAGAAATGAAAATTTCTAGTGAAAATTTCATTCAAATTGAAGCGTTTGTTGTAAAAGAAGCTCCGTCCTAGCTCCATTTTAATCACGGAAGGTTTCACTGAAGCAGCGCAGATTTAATTGTTTTCGAGCCAGTTTGTTTTCGATTTTCTTTCCATATTAATAATAGGTGGGTTCATTTCAACCTAACACACAAAAAAATACAAAAAAAAAACCTCAACGAATTTGATACAAGTAAGAGGACCTCCTGCACCAGTGAAATGACAGATTCCGACATTCTTTTAAAGAAACAATGTAAAATCATTAATTGGAAAGGCATGGATTCCTTTAAGCATTATGTATGTTGCCGAATGTCACAGCGCGAAATTCCTGAACAATATTCCTTTATTTTTATTTACAATAGATTCTTTAATTAATTTTATCTTCTAGTCACAATCAAGTTTCTTTTTTTTTTTTTCAACTTTTCATTTATAAATTAAGATCGTCTTGAGATAACCTTGTTTTTCTCTTGATGTTTCCCAAAAAAAATTTTTTTTACTAATTAAAACTATATTTCTATTTTTTCTAATAGTAATAATCAATGTCCTGCTTTTTACTCCATACAAATTTCAAAAATTAGTAGAACGAGACGGCCTCACCCCATCAGATCCCACGGTTCGCCTCAAACAGATACTTGGACATATTCGAGCAATGTTCTAAATGTTACTTCTTCATAGTTGGATAACCATGACCATTACGGCCAGTGTACAAGAGCTGACAAAAACGACCAACAAAGTTATCAACCTGTTCGTTCAAGTAATTTAAAGCAATACAGACGGACTCAAACCAGAAATAACGGACATTTAAGCTGTGGCAGCACATATGCAACCGTAGTGATCCTCGCCAACACCAGGGCCTACTTCCAGCGCTCAGAACTCCCGTATTTGATTTGGATTTTTGTATGGATTTGATTCCATTTTTTTTTCGAGCACATTTTTCATCATAACAATGCTATTTTGTTTGTAACTGATAGATTCCTAACTGTTTTGATGTTTCTTTCTGTGCAAATGGCGTGTTTACTAATTAAGAAAAGAGGAAAATGGACAGAAGGGCAACTAAAAAATGCATCGAAAGGGATGGAAGGAGGAATGCCAAAGCAGCTAAGCTTTTACTCTGAGAAGACACGATTTACTTCCAACAATATACAAGCCGACAATGGGTAATTCTCAACTCAATTTGGGACTCCTGGTTTTAATTTGACGAAATGGAACTAAAGCGCAAGATTCACAGATTTACTTATCTTGGCAAGCTATTGACATCCAGGTGTCTAAGACGGTTGGTATTCACTTTTGTATGTATAAAAGGCCCTAACACATATTTGCCCTGTTGTCTGTTAATTGTGTGGTGGATATGACAGCCGACTTGACAGAGTGTATGTGTGTTCAGAATATGAATAGTGACGTCATGAATTTATTAATATGATATTAATACGTTCTGCAATTTTCTTTTTATTCGGAACGGGTTGAAATTTAATTTAGATTTTTTTTTTTGGCTAAGGTATGGAGGTATATTTTTGCTGTGTAGGCAATATTTGGGACTCCTGGTTTTAATATTGCCTGTTGATAATGCTTTCAGAGAACAGCCAAAGTTCTTCCTAAATTTCCTTCTTAATTGATTTTCTTATTTGTTTTTTAAATTATATAAATAAATTTACCTACAGCTAGCAGGATTTTAGCCCAATTGATTAGATATTGATTTTATTACAACTGTTCAAACCTCAGATAGGCCATATTTGGGCCACCTACCATATTGTGCCTGACATAAAACAAAAGTATTATCGCTTCTAATTTAAGGCTCCTGATATTTTGGAAAAAATGATATTAAGAAAAAAAAATGCTATTTTCTCATCTGGCTGTAGGAACAGATTGAGCAGAAAATGAAGTCCTGTAAATTATTGGAGCTTGGTAGTACTAACATTTATTGATAAGTGCGTGCATAAAAAGATATAGGCCAAACGCTTACTGTATAACCATGTCCGTCATCACCGTCTAAGTTGGCGTATGTGTTGCTTATTCTGTTAGTTCTTTTTCTATTTAATTGTGTCTGAAAAAAAAAAATATATATTAACTAAACTAAAACTAATTTTAATGTTTGTATGTTTTATCCCCCCCTCCCCTACATTTTCTGATGGCAATATCACAATACAAAAGACTTCGTTTATTTCATGATAACATCACTTATATTTTGAAAAATCAGATAATTTATAATAATAATACTTTGAAAAGCTTTAATCATTTTAAAACCAAGTAATTCGCCAAAGGTGGTTGTGGGTACATTAGTAAATGTTGGTACCAGCATGTGAGGACAATGTCGGACAAGTTATGGTGGATTGGGTTCCACTGGGAAGGAGGGAACGTGAAAGGTCCAGAAGGAGGGAGTCCTAGAGGATATCATTGGCCAGAGTTTGGTTGATTACAAGCTCTGCACTGATTGTTGAGGAAACCCTTGTTGGAACGCTTATGAACTAACTATTACTGTATTGTAATTTCCAACTCTATTACATAAATACACAACTAACAAAGGTGATGTTTGTTGAATTACAATAGCATGATACAAGGAAGATTAACAAGTCATGAAGAAGAAGCTAAATTGGAAATAAATGGGTGATCAGTGTTAGTTTATCATTGAAGGATTGATATTTGATTCTGCTTAAACTTGTAATACGTAGAACATCTAGGCCCTTATGGATTGGAAAGTTCGGGGAATTAGACTATGAAGGATTCCTTGTCACGAGAAACACCTTGCAGTCATCTCAGAATAGCAGAGCTAGATTAATGAACAAAGCGGAGAGATGTGCTAGTCTTGCGGGAGTGTGATGTTTAAAGAGATATTTGAGAGTGGCCACAGCTAAGACTAATGACATATTCCTAAGAGGCTCCAAGGACAGAGCTCAACCTATCACATTCGAGATACAAGAAAAATGGGTAGGACTGGGTGAAATATCTCGGTGTGAGGATGAAGATAGGCTTCGACGTTACCCATAGAATAGGGGGTGTTTTCAGGGGCTTCAGGTACCCTGCTATGGTGACCCCATCAATCTTTCGTAGTGATTCTCACATACACTAGGGCCTACTTCCAGCGCACAGAACTCCCATTTGAGGACACAATTTTTTTATTTGTTGACGTTTCTTTCTGTGCAAATAGCTTTTTTACTTGTTGAAAAAAGGGGAAAATACACTGAAGGGCAACTAAAAAAATGCATTGAAAGGGATGAAAGGAGGAATGCCATCTTACAAAGCATTTATGTTTTACTCTGAGATGATATAATTAACTCCCAACAACGGGCAAGCCAAAAATAGGTAGAAGGGCAGTTCTACCTGAATTTGACGAAATGGAACTATAACGCAGGATTCACAGTTTTTCTTATTTGATCTTGCTATTGACCTCCGGCTATCTGAAGAGGTTGGTTTTGACTTTTGTATTTGTGAAATGCCCTAACACTCATTTGCCCTTCATATGTCAAACATATATCTACCAATTGTGTGGTGGGTATGACAGGTTCAGAATGTGAAGAGTGGCATCATAAGTTTATAATTATGATATTAATACCTTCTACAATTGTTGTTTTGTTTGGAACGTGTTGAAATTTAATTTTGATTTTGCTTTTTAGGTAAAAATAAAAGATGACTTTGTAGGCCATATTTGGGACTCCTGGTTTTAATATAGCCTGTTGATAATGGTTTCAGAGAACACCCAAAATTCTATCTAAATTTCCTTCATAATTGATTTTTTTTTAAATATTTAAATTAATCTAATAGTAGGCAGGATTAAGGCAGGAAACCAATTGGTTAGATATTGAGAGGGATACATCTGTTCATACCAAAGATAAGCCATATTTGGGCCACCTACCATATTGTCCCTGTCATATAACAAAAGTATTAGCACCACTAATTTGTAATTTAAGGCCCCTGGCCGATGGATTCATCTTACACCCAGTGCTATTTGCTCATCTGGCTGTAGGAACCTATTGAAATCGTTTAAATTTTTTAAAATTAGATTTTCAAAAATTAGATAATTATAATAATAATGCTAAGAAAAAGCTTTAACCATGTAATGATTACAAGATCTGCGCTGACTAGTTGAGGCAACACTTATTTTTTGTTTTGGTAAAAAATAAAAATGACTGTGTAGGCCATATTTAGGACTCCTAGTTTTGATATGGCCTGTTGATAATAGTTTCGGAAAACACCCAATATTCTTCCTAAATTTCCTTTTTAATAGATTTTTTAAATTATATCAATTAATCTTGCCGTTGGTAGGATTTCAGGCCAATTGATTAGACATTAAGTGGGATATAGCTGTTCAAACCACCGATATGCCTTATTTGGTCCACCTACCATATTGACCCTGTCACAAAACAGAAGTGTTAGCGCTTCTACTTTGTAATTTAAGGCCCCTGGTATCTCGTAAAAGAATTAAATATGAAAAAGCTATGTTATTTTCTCATCTGGCTGTAGGAACCTTTTGAGCAGAAAATGATGTTCTGTAAATTATTATAGCTTGGCATTACAGACCTTTGTTGATAATTATGTGCATAAAAAGATATATAGGCCAAACGCTTACAAGAAAAGCTTGGAGTTCGCCCTTGTTTGATCTGTTGCTTCTGTTATTTCTGTTGTTTCTGTTGTTTCTGTTATTTCTGTTGTTTCTTTTATTATTGGGCAGTCTCTGAAAAAAAAATATAATAACTAAACTTGAAGTTATTTTAATATTTGTATAATCTATTAAATATACCTCCTTAAATTTTCTGATACAGTTTCATGATACGACTTCGTTTATTTCATTATCAACAAATCAATTAAATTTTTTAAAATTAGATTTAGAAAAATCAGATAATTTATAATAATGCTTTGAAAAAGCTTTATGGTTTTAATCATTTTAAAACCATGTAATTCCCCAAAGGTGTATGTGGGTACATTAGTAAACGTAAGGATTGGGGGTACGCCGCCTAAGATAGCACGAGAATATAAAGTCAAGCTATGGTGTAACAGAGTTTTGGATTGGTTTCCACAGGAAAGGAGAGGACGTGAATGGCCCTGAAGGAGGTGGAAGGAGGGAGTCCTATGTTACATCACTAGCAAGAGTTTGATTGAATTCAAACTCTGCGCTGACTAGTTGAGGAAACCCTTGGTGGAACACTTATAAATAAGCTATTGATTTTTTGAAATTTCCAACTCTATTACATAAATACACAACTAAGAAAGGTGATGTGTGTTATATTACATTGGTATGAAACTGGGAAGATTAACAGATCATGAAGAAGAAGCTAAATTGGAAATAAATGGGTGATTAGTGTTAATTTATCATTGAAGGATTGATATTTGATTCTGACTAAACCTGTAATATGTAGCACATCCAGGCCCTTATGGATTAAAGAACAATGCGAAGGGAAGTGCTAGTCCCACGGAATAGTGGTGTGTGGTGAGATAGTTGAATGTGGCCACTGATAAGAATGTGGTCGTACTCCTAAAATCCTCTTAGGACAGAGCTCACGCTATCACTCTCGACATACTAAGAGAATGTATAAGACTAGGTAAGGAGCTGACGTATCTCAGTGTAAGGATGAAGATGGGCTTTGACGCCACAGGATAGGGGGTGCATTCTGGGGCCTATTTATCCCACAATGGTGACCCCATCAACCCTCCGTAGTGATCCTCACTGACACCAGGGCCACCTACCAGTGCTTAGAACTTCCATAATAGGACACCATTTGTTTCTTTTTTTATCGAGCACATTTATTATCATAACATGATATTATGTAAATGGCTTCTTTACTTGTTAAATGTATTGAAAGGGATGAAAGGAGGAATGCCATCTTACAAAGCCTCTAAGTTTTACTCTGAGATGATACAATTAACTTCCAACAACGTGCAAGCCAAAAATAAGTAGGAGTGCAGTTCTACCTGAATATGACGAAATGAAACTAAAGCGCAGAATTCAAAGTTTTTCTTATTCGAGGATGCTATTAACCTCTCTGAAGAGGTTGGTTTTCACTTTTGTATGTGTGAAAGGTCTTAACACCCATTTGCCCTTCAAATGTCAAACTTATGTCTACCAATTGTGTAGTTAGAATAACAGCCGACTTGACAGTGTGTATGTGTGTTCAGAATGTGAAGAGTGATCTCATAAATTTATTAATATGATATTAATACGTTCTGCATTGTTTTTTACGGGTTGAAACGGGTTGAAATTTAATTTTGATTTTTGGTGAAAAATAAAGATGGGTGTGTAGGCTATATTTGGGCCTCCTGGTTTTAATATGGCCTGTTGATAATGGTTTCGGAGAACACCAAAAATTCTTCCTAAATTTCCTTCTTAATTTATTTTCTTTTTATTATATGAATAAATCTTACTGTAGGTAGGTTTTCAGGCATATTGGTTAGATATTGAGTGGGATACAGCAGTACAAACCTCAGATAGGCCATATTTGGGCAACCTACCATATTGTCCCTTTCATATAACAGAAGTATTAGCACTACTAATTTGTAATTTAAGGCCCCTGGCACGACAGGTTCATTCAACACCCAGTGCTCCAAGTCATACCAACTACCCAGCCTCTGATCCATATCTCAACTACAATCCAACCGATATAACCTCTATTCTATCATCCTTCCTGTTGGATCTCCAAAATACCATAAAACCGCTAATCACCCTCCTCACTATAATCCTGACTGAAATTCGTTTCAATCTCCCACGATGAGTGCAAAGCCCCTATAATCCTTTTGTGGAACACTAATGGACTACACAACCGCCGTGACGAACTCGATACATTTCTCCACAACAAACATATAGATATCGCTCTATTGATAGAAGCTTACTTTACTCAACGGTCAAATTTCTTCATCTGTGACTACATTACTTACAGATCAGACCACCCAGACAACACTTTACGCGCCGAGTCCTGCATCCTTATCCATAAATCCCTATCCCATTCCCTCATTCCTTTCACTCCAACTGACGCTATCCAACCTTTGTAATAATTTCAACTCGTCTTTTCCACTTAACATTATCAGCTGTATACGTCTCCCCCTCCCCCGGTAATTCCCTTTTCCACAATCACCTTGACTGTTTATTCCGATCCTTCGGATCGCGCTTCATTGCCGGAGGTGACTATAATGCCAAACACCAACGATGGGAATGTCGTACATCCGATACCCGCGGTAACATCCTTTCCTGAGTCATTATCTCCAAAAGTTATTCTCTCCTCTCACGCCCATGAGTCCTACTTATTGGCCCAAATTTCCTGTTTCCGGACCATTATGTGAATGTGTATGACCAGGTGAGGAGGTGACATATCTCTGTGTGAGGATGAAGATAGGCTTCGATGCCACCCTTAGAATAGGGGTTGTTTTCTGGGGCCTCAGTTACACAGCTATGGTGACCCCATCAACTCTCCGTAATGATCCTCACTGACACCAGGGCCTACTTCCAGCGCACAGAACTCCCATATTAGAACTCCATTTGTTTCCTTTTTTCGTGCGCATTTTTTATTATATCAATGCTTTTTTGTTTGTAACTGATAGTTTCCTACCTGTTTTGATGTTTCTTTCTGTGCAAATTTACTATTTAAGAATTTACTAGTTAAGAAAAGAGGAAAATAAACCGAAGGGCAACAAAAAAATGTATTGGTAGGGATGAAAGAAAGAATGCTAAAGCAGCTAAGCTTTTACTCTGAGAAGACACAATTTACTTCCAGCAATATACAAGCCGAAAATGGGTAATTCTCGACTGAGTAAGCCATATTTGGGACTCCTGGTTTTAATTTGACCTGTTGATATTGGTTTCGGAAAACACCCAAAATTCTTTTTAAATTTCCTTCTTAATTGATTTCCTTATTTTTTTAATTATATAAATTAATCTAGCTGTAGACAGGATTTTAGGCCAATTGATTAGATATTGAGTGGGTATATAGGCCATATACCAGACCACTTGGCCTACCTTAGCGGTGGTCTCTATAAAGGTGTGGTATATGATATCCTGAATATACGCATTCCCTGAGTGAAAACAATCCGTCACGCGAGGACAGAAGAGGGGACTGGCCTCTGTACAAAAGCTAGCTCTCCTAAAGATCACGAAGACTGCGTCACATGAGGCGTTTCAGATGCTGGCTGGAGCAATACCTCTGGTACTTATAATTATGGAGGATGCTGCAAAATATGATTTGAAGTGCCAACTGCTGGGAGTTATTCCGGAGATACTGGAGGGTTTTAACTAAAACATCGGCGAGACCTGAATCTTGTGAATGAGGTTCCTGTGGAAGGAATTTATTGTGTAGTGGAATAGACAGTGGAGGGCTACCAGGCTACCATTAAAAGGGTGCCACCTTGAAGAAAATCATTTCTGACTGTTGGGTCTCACAGATCCTAACTGGACATGGAAGGTATTCCGGGGCATGGATTGTACCGTCATGGAAGGACTCCGTACTACGTTGTACAGGACACCCTGTTGAAAACAAGGATCTTCTCTCTCTCCGAATCAGACTTTCCCCATCTGATGGAATGATAACTACCTTCTTTCAGGGAGTTCATCTACGGGTGGAAGGAGGTGTTCGGCCTAACGCACTTTACATTGGGAAATGTTTGACCACCCGGAATTGGCGAGCCACCGTTGGAAGTTGGGCGCGAAGAAGCATATATGAAACATTTATCTCCGGTAGCCGGAATAGCATTTTTTTTTTCTGCTTCTGAATTCAGTTGATATTTAGGAGAAATGTTTTATTTGATAATCACTACTAACTATATTAGGTTTATATAATACACATCATACTAATCAGTCTTATTAGATACAATATAAATACAACTATAAAGCATCAAACAACGATACAATATTCACTAGACAATATATTTATTATATTTTGTGTTTTTTTCCTTGTTCCTTTGTGTATTTTTTTTATCTCAATTCTTTCTTTGCCTTAACTGTGTATGTTTTATTCTCTCTATTCCACGCTTATATATGATATTTCTATTTTCCAGTGATCCGGTCAAATATTCAATTTATTATTGTTATTGAAATTTATAGACAACCAATGTTAAAATTTCTAATACGTATATATGAAAATAAATAATCAGAAAATAAAGTTATGAAATAATGAAAATGAAGATTAATTTAAATAAAATTTTCTATAGTAGTAGTACTGTTAAAACTGATAAATACGTTACTAAGTTAAAAAAACAAATGAATAGGTTAAAAAACAAATAAATAATAAAATGTATTCTTATAGGTAATTACCGCACATATGGGGAATTGTGATCCCAAGTCAGATGAGCACACCATTTCCGAGAGACGGTTTCCTATCTCCTGTTCTCAGAATAAAAGGGTTGTCAACTCAACAAAAAAAATCATTAAAAAATATGTAGAAAATCATAGCTAAAAATAAAATGTACTTAAATACAACTCTACTGAGGTATTAACGAGATTTTAATTTAGTCCTTTTAACAATTCAAAAATGAAAACTAATTTTATGTTAGCTCGTCTGACGAATATTTAACTGTTAAAATAAATACCAGATCATTTTTAAATATTCTATTATATAGATAATTTCTCATCTATATAATAGAATATTTATATAACTTTACATAACATTCTTTATTGTGTTTATAACATAGAATTCCGACATATAGTGGATGTGCTGCATCTTCTAACATATATTTTAAATCCAAACAACAAACTATAATAACACTACTTACAGTAAGAAACCCATGCACGGTCAGGTCTGAGGAGGACTGTTTGTAGCCGCGGGGGATTAAACCGTTACCTTACCAACATAGAAACTGCAACGGCGTCAGTATGAATCTAGACTGGAGAGTTTGACTTTTGTATCATAACGGTCCCACAGAATGAAAACTTGACCGTCCGACCATGGTTAGAATAGGTTGGTTACCTGTAAATATTCCCTCCCCCTCCCCTGTATGTCAGAAATGATTTTAAGTGACAGGAAGGTTATTTTTATTTTATTTTTTTAAGCCAATCCACAGCGAAGGTGAAGTTTGCCTAGTTATCTACAGGTGACCTACCTATCCTAACCATGTATTTAGTAGTTACCTATTAAGTAGAAAATAATGTACGCTTACTGAAACTGTTTCCAAAATGTCTCCTAAATAACCATCGTTTCTGTTGTTTCTGTTTGCTCTCATTTTCAATTTATTATTTGGGTCTCCTAATAGGATTGGATTGCTTCTAAGGAGTAATAGTGACTGAAAATAAAGAAATAATATCATAATTGAACATAATTTTAATTTATAATCTTAAACACTTTCTTGAGACTGGTTTATTTTGTTAAAATAAATAATTTAATTTCTATCCATTTTAGTCTCAACACATTTTATTTTTCTTAAAAGTCCGATGTTTCTGCCAATCCGTCTATCCCCAGAAACAATCTACTTAATACAATTTTGGGACTAAATGATTTAAAAACTCAACTTCATGCAGGCTATTCTGCCCAAGTTAAAACAAAAAATTCTAATTAGTCAATATTCACATTAAAACCAAAATTAATATTCATTTATCACACTCACTATTTGTTAAAAATTTAGCATTGGATTGCTTCTAAGGAGTAATAGTGACTGAAAATAAAGAAATAATATTATAATAACTAAACTAAACGTATATATGTATATGTAGTTAAAATTGATATATAAGAAAGAGGAACAAAAATAGTTTACACTATTTATTTTCCGACGTTTCGCCCCACTTTGCAGGGCTTCATCGGGGCTAAAAAGATACTATGATAAGAATAAAAATACAAAGATAAAATAAAATGATAAGAATAAAAACAAGTAAAAATGGCAAGAGTAAAATTTCTTTATAAAAATACGTAAAATATAAAGCTAAAAGAGTACAGGAGATGCACATAAAACAAAAACAATACGGGGAAGAAAAAAATATATAGAGATAAAAAAAAACGTCATGAAAGGATAATAAAAATAAAAAAATAAATAATAATAATGATATAAAATGATAATAAATGAGCAAAGAACAAGTCAGGACAACCTACCTGTTCAAAGCAATCGGTTGAACAGAAAGAAACAATGAAGCGGAAGCGTGGAGGAGTGGGGAGGAGGTAGCCAGCAAACCATTTAACGGCTTTATTTCGATTTAAAATACGTCGCTTATACAGAAAGTAGTGATAAAGATATGACAAAAATGAAAAATGATAAGAAAAAAATACAGAATGATACAGTACATGAGTTATTACATGATAATAATGTACTGTATTATTCTGTATTTTTTTCTTTTTTTTTTTTATCTCTATATATTTTTTTCTTCCCCGTATTGTTTTTGTTTTATGTGCATCTCCTGTACTCTTTTTGCTTTATATTTTACGTATTTTTATAAAGAAATTTTACTCTTGCCATTTTTACTTGTTTTTATTCTTATCATTTTATTTTATCTTTGTATTTTTATTCTTATCATAGTATCTTTTTAGCCCCGATGAAGCCCTGCAAAGTGGGGCGAAACGTCGGAAAATAAATAGTGTAAACTATTTCTGTTTCTCTTTTGCCCGCAACCCTGACTATCTTCTTATATATAAACTAAACGTAATTTTAATATTTGTAAATTTTATTTCCTCCTTAAATTTTTGATACAATAGACTTTGTTTATTTCATAAGCACCTGACCAATCACATTTTTAAAATTAGATTTTGAAAACTTAGATAATTTATAATAGTTAGAACAAGCTTTAATAATATCAAAATCATCCAATAATTATAAAGACTTGCCAGTAGCTGAGATTAGATCATCGTACGGTTTCAGTGAACAACAATTGAATTATTAAACTCTGTTATAATAAATATAATTAACAACAGTTTCTTACCTGAAATCGAATATTCAAAATATTTTATTAATTTTTAACAAGCCCGTTTGGCTTTGGCGGTCGAGCAAGATCGAGCAAAACCGTAAGGCGAAACGATTGATACATGCATTCCTCAGGAATATGGATATTTCCACTGAAAATAAGCACCAAATCTTCACAATCACAGTGGAGTCTATCCTGACGTACGTTTCAAAAACGTGGACAAATAACCCCAATTTGTATTCAAAGGTGGGATTTATTTCTATTTTCAAGGGAGCCCTCGAGGTAGATTTTTGGAAATGTTTCCATGCCTCCTGGCTGGATAGAATTAGGAATGATGTAATTCACCAAAGGATGGGTGTGGGTTCATTATTAAACGAAAGGATCCGGTACACGCCGCCTAAGCTGGTACGAGCATGTGAAGACAATGTCGGACAAATATTGGCGGAACCGAGTCTAGGATTGGGTTCCACCGGGGAGGAGAGAACATGGAGATCCTAGAAGGAGAAGGGTGGATGGAGTCCAGAGGATATCGCTGGTAAGAGGATGATTGGTTGGATTGAACCTCCACGCTGACTATTTAAGGCAACTCTTGTTTGAACGCTTTAAACTAACCATTAAATTATTGAAATTTCAACTGTATTACATAAATATACAAGTAGCAAATGTGCTGTATGTTATATTAAAATGACAGGATACAGAGAATTTGTCTATTGGGAGGACTCCAATAACATTTCTAGAATAAAATGTTTCGAAGCTATCTTCTTTCCAGACACCTAGGAAGATTAACTAAAGAGGAAGCTAGATTGAAAACAAGTGGGAGGTTCGGGAGTTTGAAGAAAACGAAGGATTGATGTTTGATTCTGGCCAAACCGGTAACATGTGGAACATACTGTAAATACTACTAGAAAGTAACTAACAACAATACAATATTCACAAGACAATGGAGTTAATGTTTTATTTTTTTTTTTTTGGTTTCTCTTGTTAATTTCTTTTGCTTTTTTACCTTAATTCTTTGTTTGCCTTAACTGTTTCTGTTATTATCCTCTCTATTCCACTCTCATATATCTTTTATTTCTATTTTCTAGCAATCCGTTCAAATATTCAATTTTATATTTAAGTGTTATTGAAATTTAAAACATCTTAAATTTAAACTTCTAATAAGTACACATAAACAAAATAAATAATCAGAAAAAGAAGTTGTAAATAAATGAAAATGCAGATATATTAAAATAAAATTTGCAATAGGAGTTCGAATGTTAAAAACAAATACAGAAGTTCAAAACTAATAAATAAGTTAAAAATAAATGAATAAATTATTAAGTACATAACTTAAAAATCAAACGTATAGGTTAAAAAAACAAATAAATAATAAAAAATATTCTCCAAGGTACTCACCATGCACTCAGACCTTTCTGCTTCCCCGTCAGGGCAAAACGCATCCGGCATACCTCTCATTAGATCCTATTTTTCCGAATAAAATATATGTTTAGACAAATCAACAAAATAATGCATTAAAAAATATATAGAAAATTTTAACTAAAAATAAAATATAATTAAACACAATAAGTAATAATATGATTTTAGTATATTTTAATAATATGATATAGTTGGACAAACAGTTCAAAATAAAAGTTAATTTTATGTAAGCTCGTCAGAGGACTATTTAACTGTTAAAATGAATACCATATCAAGATAACTTACCCTCGTCAGGTTATTAGGAGAACTGTTTGTAGCCGAGGGAGTTAAACCGTTACCGTACAGCATCGTAACTACAGCAGTGCCGGTATGAAATTTGACTTTTATTTCATAACGATCCCACAGAATGAAAACTTGACCCTCTCACCATGGTTGGTATAGGTTGGTTACCTGTAAATATACCCTCCCCCTCCACTGTATGTCAGAAATATTTTTAAGTTACAAGAAGGTTTTTAAAAAGTCATTTTGAGGAGGAGCAAACATTATCCAACCGTTATCTTTCATCGATAGCGTTCCTTCTCAGCTATTTCAAATATTAAATTACCTAAATTCATTTAACTTAAATCATTGTCTTTTTTTTTCTCATCCAACGATTATCTCTCTCTACACAGGCCTAGTGTCCTAACCATGGGCAAACTATTTTTTCAACTATTCGTCAATTCTCTTGTGTGTCGTTAACAGACTGACATATCAAAAGAATAAATTAACTTATATTTAAACGGGACAGATAACAATGATTTCTGAAACACATCATACACTTATAAACAAATCAAAATTTGTATTACTGATTTTATTTCCAGGGCTGAGCGCATAAACAAAACAAGTAGAATGAAAGAATTTATCGTATGCTCTAACTGGCCTATTCCAAACGGCAAATCTCTTATTTTCTATTACTTGAAAACTAAAAACACATATGCTGATATAGATAGATAGATATAATATATATGAGCTCAGTAATATTGTGACAACTCTTTTCAAAGACAGTGTGAACAGATACTCGGACATATTCTGTCTTCCTTCATGGTTGGAGAACATTATGGCCAGTGTTCAAGGACTAACGGAAACGACCAACAAATTTATCAACCTGTTCGTTCAAGTTATTTCAAAATGAGCGGCTTAGTGGTTCTCAATTTTAATACAGACTGACTCAAACTGAAATTAACACTCTATTAACACATTGTGACCCCATCAACCCTCTGTAGTGATGCTCACCGACACCAGAACCTCCTTCCAGGGGATACAACACCTATATTAGGGCACCATTTGTTTCCTGTTTTTTCAAGCATATTTTTTATCATACAATGCTAGTTTGTTAGTAAATGATTGTTTAATTGTCAAACTAATGTCCACCAACTGGTGGGTATGACAGCCGACTTACCAGAGTGTATGTGTGTTCAGAATGTGAAGATTGACCTCATAAATTTATTAATATGATATTAATACGTTCTGAAATATTTAAATTTTATTTGGAACTTGTTGAAATTTAATTTTAAATTTTCCTTGATAAAAAAATAAGATGCCTGTGTAGGATCTAGTCTTAATATGTCCAGTTGATAATGGCTTAGATCACCCAAAATTCCTCTTATAATTAGGCCATATTTAATGGCCTTAATAACAATTTAGAAAAACGACTCCTGCATAGGATCAAAATTTTTAAAACCTTTTTTTTGTTTTCTTTGAATATTAGAGGCATTATCACCTAAGTGGCTTGGCGCTCTACTAATGATATAAATCTGAATCCTTCTCCAGGTAAAAACCTTCCTACATGCTGACTTTTTCACTTGTATAATACCGTTAATAGCTTTCCGCATCATAAAACAAAATTATAAGCGCTTATACTTTGTAATTGGTACATCTGCAGTTATTTACTGATATTATGTTTCATTATGAAGCAGGCCTATTGTATCCCGTAACGAATTGAATTGAGAAAAATGATATGTTATATTCACAACAAGCTGTAGGGACCAATAAAGTAGAAAATGATATTCTGTAAATTATCGTGGCTTGGCATTACAGAAACTTGTTCATAGGTATGTGCATAAAAAAATTATATAGGCCAAACGCTTACAAAAACAATGTCTTTGTTGTATGGCAAAGAGTCGGAGGCTGCTTTATCATCATCCGTGTTTTTTCGTTTTTTTTTGTTTGCTCTGAAAGTTAATTTGTCGGAGACTGCGTCATCATCATCCATATTTTTTCTATTTGTGCTGTTTTTTTCAGTTTGTTTGCTACCCTTATAGAATAACTCCTGACGCGTTTGTTCTTCAGGACCAATTGGTCGTCCTGGATAGCTTGATAGTGCCTGAAAAAAAAGAAATAATATCAAAATAACTATACTAAAAGTGATTTGAATATTTGTTAGTTTTATTTCCTCCTTAAATCTTCTGATGATACTTGACGATATAATAGACATTTTTAATTTCAAGTGCACCACGATCACAAAAAGTTTTTTAAAAAAAACATAATTTATAATAATATTTATAATAAGCTTTAGTAATTTTAAAATCATCCAATTAATGTAAAGAAATGTCAGTAGAAGAGATTAGATCATCATTATGATCTAGTTTGAGTGAACAGCAATTGAATAATTAAACTTCTCTTATAAATACAATTAACAATAGTTTCTTACCTAAATCGAATATTCAAAATATTTCTTAAATTTGGACTACACGATTGTTACACCTCGTTACATACCTTGAATATGGATATTTCTACAGAAAACAAGCGTCGAATCTTCACAGGTAAAGTGGAGTAAAACCTGACGTATGTTTCTGAAACGTGGACAAGTAACCTTCATTTGTACTCAAATGTGCGGGTGGTAGAGTTGGATTTTTTGAGTCTCCATGTCTTCTGGCTGGATAAAATTAGGAATGATGTTAGGTTAAAATTAGGAATTCGCCAAAGGATGGATGTGGGTTCATTAGTAAACGGAAGGATCGGGGAAACGACGCCTAAGATATGAACAACCATGTAAAGAAACCGTCGGACAAATGTGAGTGGAACCAAGTCTTTGATTGGACTCAACTGGGAAAGAGACAATGTGGGTGGCCTGAAGAAGAAGATGGATGGAGAGAGTCCTAGAGGATATAGTTGGCAAGAGGACGATTGATTGGATTGAAGCTCTGCGCTGACTAGTTGAGGAAACCCTTGTTGGAACACATATAAACTAACTTTAATTTATTGAAATTTCCAACTGTATTGCATAAATAGATCACTAGCAAATGTTATGTATGTTGTATTACAATGAAATACAAAGAGAGAAGGTAATTCCGGGCGAAGAGGAGGCGTATAGGTGCTGCAGGTGCTGGTTGAGCCATATCCCAAGACCTCATCTTCAAGAAAGATGCTGAGAAATATGATGTGAAGGGGCAGGTGCTGTGGATGCTACCGAAGGGATTCGCTAGAGGATCGGCGAATCAATTAAGGAGTGGAATGAACAGTGGAGGGCTTGTCAGAAAGGTTCCACTTTGAAGAAATTCTTTCCCCGCCCGGAAGGAGAAAAAATTAATTTGTGATCAATTAAGAAGCACTAAAGATTTTACGCAGGATTGTGAATTATGAGGATTGAATGCCAGAGGAATTGGCGATGGTTTTTAGTGAAGCTCCTAAAAACTCAACTTCGTAAGACCGAATAGGCCTCATTATTTTTATTTAATTAAGTCTTTCGTCAATAATAGGAACCGTTTAGATCGTTCGTCTCGTAAGTGTTGTAAGTGTTGTAAACGTGAAATCGACAAGCAATTCTTTTCAGTCCTCTTTGAGGATTTAAGATGTGGTCCTAATTAGTGGCTTTATTGTGTGGCTTTTATGACAGGGATAATTGGAATATCATTATACGATAATGTAGGGCAGGAAGTATTAGACTTATGAGGAAGGGTGAAGGTAATCTGGTGAGATTTACATTAAGTCACCAGTTTCGCACCATTCTGCAATAGTGGTAAAGTGGGATTGGATACTCTTTGATAGTACACATGTGGCATCGACATCCAAATTGGGTGATGAAGATAGTGATAAGATGGGTTGGGTCCTTCCAACTTTTTAGAAGTTTATACATCAGACAAACTGTAACGGATCGGAGCAGCAATAATACCTTGAGGCATACCACCAGAGTGAGGAAAAAGGGATAAATAAATACTATTGTGATTTTACTTTGAGCAATCAGTGACTTAGATAGGAATGAATAATAATAAAGAATATTGGTGATAGGAATTTACTGATCTTGCTTAGTAGTCCCGAGTGTACACTGTTTGCCTCTAAGAGTTGTAGAAGTTGGAATCAACGAGCTGTTTCATTTCTTGTCAGTCTTATGGAGGGCTCTAAGCTAGTCGTTTGTTAAGATGTAGTCCAAATTAGCGGACCTGTTCGGGTGGAATAACTGGAATATTATTATACCATACTGTAGGGCAGGAAGTTATAAGCTAACGAGAAGTAAAAATAATTTGATGGAATTTATTTTAATTCTCTAATTTTGACACGATTCTTCAATGATTGTAAAATCAGCTTACAAATTTGGTGGTGAGAACAATGTTGGGATAATTTGTGATGTAGAAACTATATAATATATGTAGGACATAAGCTAGATAGGACCAAGAATACTATCCTGAGATACACGCACTATTGTGATTTACTTTAAGTCATCAGTTTATTCGATAGAAATGGATAAAGTATATAGGGATTAGGAAGTTATTGATCTTTAAAGCAGTCCCGGGGGCCAGACTCGATCAAAAGTCAGCCAAAATATTTTTAAATGTAATAATTCCAACCTTCAAAAATACATGAACGGTTTAAATTCACATTTTAATATATTCTTATAGCTAAAATTTCATATTAAAAAAAAATCATTCTACAATATACCTACATCATCCGTTTTATCTGGATCAGGAAAGGCGTAGCATCTTGTTGCTACAAACAAAAGGAGAACGATCTTCATGACTGTTTAAAAAAAAAAATATGTATGTTAAGTAAAATGTTGATGAAGTAATGATACAGTCACGTACATACTATTGGTTATTTACCTCTTGTACCAGATATACCATTAAGTTCAATTCCTACAATTGGTTAGACCAGAATATACATGTGTTTACAAATCAAATATACATTTTTTTTTTTAAACGTAAAAGGTTCGTTACTATTCTATATATTTTATTTTATTTTTATAGCCTTAGTTAATATATTTTTATATATATTTTGGTTTAGTAAACAACCTGTAAACATAAAAGGGGATGGTCCCAATGTTTATCCACAATTAAATTCTGAAATACATGACCAATTACTTTATTTTTTTCAAAATGTTCGCTGTCTCGAAATAAGAAAGTTTGAAGTTACTGATATCCCTGATTTCTTCCGTAACGAAACAAATTATAAACAAAAGTGTTTATTTTTTTAATTTGAAATCTGCTTACCACCGAACATTCTAAATGATAATTTTAAACACCCAGGGTGATTAATTTACATTGACATTCTCGAATCTAGTATGTCCTCTCTCCACTACACAGCATTTCTAGGGCTCCTCGGCACATGATGGTGTTGGAACTGGCGTTGTCCACAAGTCACTCTTCTATCTCTATTATAGACAGACCTCAAGTTATAAATCATCAGTTAGCGGTCGCCTCTCTGCCGAAATTCCCTTCAGATGTCTTGCGTCTTCCTGTCTCCAGTTCCTCGCCTCCATCCACCTTTGTTTAGTCATTTAGTGGTGAGTCATTTCAGTGTCCCTTTTTTCTTATTATTTTCACCCAACTACACACAAGTGATGCCGAAAGCCGGGAATTCTATGCTCTGGTATTTTTAATTTTTTCTATGTTTCAAAAAGATATTTTTTCTCTCTCTCCAATTTTAGTAACTATTACTTTAAGTTGAAATTTTATTTGGTTACACAGCACTGTAAATAAAACAGAAAAAGATAATCTTAACGATATAATAACTTTATTTCAACGCAATTAAGAGATGATGAAGACGTAAAAAAACTTGATTTAGTAAAAAGGGCATACTGAAATCTTAATAAAAGTGTATGTTACATAAATGGAACTAAAGACCATTATTGGGACAAAACAAAATACACTGAAACTTCAAAACTAACATATCACTTGTGTATTATGTATATAAGAAACCATAAAACAACCTAAAGTTAGAAAAGACAGATCATATGTTACTTATTTTCCTGGTTTAGAATTCTCACCACCTGTGGAGTACCTCAGGGATCGGTACTAGGTTCGATAGTCTTTATTGTCTTCATGGCACCGATAATAGCGCTTGAACACCCAAAAGCAGTGGTAGTAGCCTACGCGAACGACATCGGCATCTACACTTCTAGCATCAATGCCAAAACAACCCTAACTCACACTCAAGACGCTGCAGCCACCATCCTTGACGTGCTTAAAAGTAATGGGATTAGTGTGAACCTTGGAAAAATGGATACCACCGTGATGTCGCACCAAAAAAGGAAAGAAGTCACTGCCAACGACCTTTAAAAACGATGAAGTTGACCAGCGGATTTCCACCTACATTCTCTACCCGAGCGTCACACTGGCTAGGCACCTCACCTTCTTCAGTCACGTTCGGAAGAGACTCAAGCTGGCCCGCCAGAAGACCTACAGGCTCTATCATCTGCTCAAGTCCCCTAACTCTCTTTAAGGCTGAAGCTGCAAGTCTACAAAGCAATTAACCGCCTGACTCTGCTCTATGGTGCACCCCTGCTGCGCCATCTCTACCAAACCACGCTCGAAAAGCTGCTGGGCTACCAGAACTCCGTCCACCGGCGAATTGTTCGTGGAACAGAAATACCTTTTATAATTGTGTGTGGCCAGAAACACCGTCATATACCAAGAACTCCAGCATCCCTCTGTGTCGGATTATGTAGGCCGAAGGCAATTTCTTTGATGGGCTGAAGGCCTGTGCCAACCCGCTCTTCAGGGTAATCGCCCCTCCAACAAGACCTGGGAGGTGTCACAGTCTTCTTGGTTGACGTTCTCGGCGAGGGAAGGACTTCAAGCTGTCACCAGCCGTTACCACACCACCAGCCGGAATGGTCCCTCCCATTCTTTTGTTAGCAACCGGATATCATGCCACCTATGTAAATCCGCCTTCAGCGGACCATTTAGACATGTCCATACGGCAAATCATGTCATACGGCAAATCAAAATGCAAGCGAAAATGTATATATATCCTTTTTGTATAATATATTTGTATATTTAATCAATAAAGAGGTTAGAAAAAAAGGTTTAGGAGCCTGATAACGATAGCAACATCGTACATCCTTCCAATGTTTTCCTTGTACTTTCGAATGTACAACTTGTATTTTGTACTTTGTAGTTATGATTCGAAATTGTAAAAAGTACAAGCAAAAGACTAATAGTATTAGTTTGTACTTTATTATGAAATAGGGCCCCAGGAGGCTCCCAGACGAAAGCAATGGACTAGGTGCAGCCCCATTAGTAAGGCACTCAACGCGCTGGGCTGCACCACAGTTAAAATTTATCCTAATAATTAAAAGGAACCCTCGTAAGATTATTATTCGAATGATAATATTGAAAAAAAAGTTGTTGATTTTTGGGCCGTTCCCAGAAATGGCAAGGGAGGGGGATGAAAAAAAGCTCGCTATAATTAAAATCTTCCAGAAATTAGCGAGGAGATTAAAATCGGGACAATTGTCTACCGCTGGGTGGGGACAAATAGAAGTAAGGAGTTACAGCGGTATGAAGGTCCACTCCGGGTGATTGTCATTGAGAACACAATGTGGTTACAATGAAGAGTGTTAACGAACCCAAAAAGAGAAGAAATTTTTACCTTTAATAATTGAAGTTCCCCAAATCGGGAACATCGTAGAACGCTGGAGTATCCTCATCTCCGCGCACAAGCAATGATTGTACTTTTTATATTGTTATGTCGGGTATTTGGTTTTTTGTTTTGTATGTCCAAAGACATGAGTGCATTTGATAACTGTATACATTTTCGTTGTCTACTAAATTATTTTATTTCATAGTTGTAAGGTACAGGAGTGCAATAGGAAAGTATGTATCGTTTGTTTTAATCCTTTTATTTTATTGTATCTGCATAGAACTGGAGTGTGTTGACAATGTATAATTATAATAATTATAACGAAAAAAATAGCACAACACAATCTGAATAGGAGACCGTTAGCAATGGACGAATTTAGACACATGGCTATAGTGAACAGGATAGACATTGCTGCTCTTCAGGAACCTCCTACTTTTTTTTTTTTATTATTATTTTTTTTTTATTTTTTTTTTATTTTTTTTTTTTATTTTTTTTTATTTTTCAGGAACCTCCTACTAGAAGAGGCAAAGTTGTTGGTACTGCACAACGTGATCGAATTATTTCATCTTCAGGAATTGGGACGTGTGATGCAACACAGAGTTCCCTTCTAGTAATCAATAACTCACATACCATTACCGCACAACCTGACCTAACTAACAAGTTAATTTCCGTCGCAAATATAGAGGCTCCAGGTATTAATTTTAATCTGATTTACGTCTATGAAAAATTTTCTACTGCACCCGAAGAAATACTAGCTCAGCTCCAGAATATCATGAGCAAACTACGGAAAGATATGTTTATACTAGGCGATTTTAATGCCCAATCCATATTATGGGGAAACCGGAGGACTAACAGAAAGGGCATGTTACTAGAAGACTTTGCTGCATGCAACCAGCTGGTTATTCTTAAGGCTAAATGTACCGATTTTTAGTAAGTTTTTTTTTCAAGAGATGGCAACACTTTCGGGGCAAATTTACTTTTCTTCTCATTTGAATACGGAATAATAAATTTCCCATCTGTAAACGGATTTACCATCTAGAACCCCATAGAAGTTACTGAAATTGGTTCATTAATTTTTGTTGTAATTATTTTGGGATTTAAAAAATTTATCTTTGTTATTATTTGTAAATAAAAAAAAGTGAGCTTATAGGTTGCGCAAGCAGATTCATTTTTGGTTGCATAGGAGGATCGTAAAGAGAAAAATACGATTTGGGATTAAAGCCGGGAGATTTGTAATTGCTAGACCAGAGGAAGTGGCAGCTTACTCCCACTTCTCTAGACGTTGATACCACGAGAGCAACAATGTTTGTCTCTCCTCTTCTTCTAGCAGTTTCTCCGGTTCTTCTCCAAGTCCTCTTTTCTTGCTGACCATTTTCTCGCCCAGAGTCTTCAGCTTCATTTTCTGTCTCCGAGGTCTCGGACAATTCTGTGGCTTCGCTCGCGGATCCATTCGTCCTTCGCGAGATTTTCCTCCTTAATCTCTGTGCGTTTATCTCCATGGGCTCAGGCTGATTCTGCTCTTTCCGGCGATACATTTATGGACACTGTCGGGCTATATGTCCCTCTGCCCCACATTCAAAACATCTCGTGCGCGGGCAATGCGCCACTAGATGCCCAAACTCTGACACTTGCGGTCCTCCCGCCGACCATTGTTACTGGATCTCACCTGAGACGCTCTATTTTCCTGGTTAATATTTCTCTCTCTCCTAGCATCTCTGTGCTCTCTCCTTCTCCAAGGGTTAAGATTGTTTCTCGGCCTTTGATATTCTATCCGGGTCCACCCCGGCTCTTCTACTTCCTTTCGGGCCTCCGCCTCCCTAGAGCTTGTCTCTATAAGATCTTGAGCACATTCCACAAACGAGCGGTCTCTCGGCATTACTTCCTTCTTTCCCAGTTCTTTTGCCAGCTTCAGTACCTTGGATAGGAATTGCATTTGACCCTGTACTTGGATCGTCTCCAACGCTGAATTTATCTTGAATTCAATTATGCTTTTGCGTCCTCGTTGTCAAATAGATCCTCCTACATCTTCACTTCTATTTGCCCCATCAGGCGATCGCCCCCCTTTTAAAAAAATGATTTCATTCCCTGGTCTCTCCGGTGAATATTTCTAGGTCCGATACCGCCTTTCTCAGGTCCTGGGCAGTTGCTGTTCGGACCATGATCCCTTCTAGCGTCGTGGCATGATATTGCGCTAAAGAGAGGCATCTCAGGTGCCTACAGAGCTGCTATCGCAGGGAACCTGAGCTGTTCAATGTGAACTGTACGCTTCTTCTTTGGTTCATGTAAGCTTTCGATCGTTACTACATTATGTTCTCTGATGGTAGTCACCCGGAATGGACCCTCATAGCGTAAGGATTCCTTACCCCTGTTGGAC
>NW_027105747.1:64333-65939 GCF_000696795.3 Halyomorpha halys
CGATCGCCTGACGGGGCGAATAGAAGCGAAGATGTCAGAGGATCTACTAGACAGCGAGGATGCAAAAGTACTGAAAGCAGCGGTAGTCTGCCGTGTAAAAAGAAGTATTCTTAATCAGATCCAGGCTGACGAAGAGACCCCTTGGAGAGTTATCAAGGAAAGATTTTTTAAAGATTAGAAGGCGTTTGGAGGAGGACGGTGGGCCCCAGAGGAAGATATATTCATGATGTTCAGGGTAACTAAAAAACTTGTTAAAGAGGCATCTTAAGGTATTATCGTTAATAGCACTTCACCTTACAATAGTCCCCTATGGGCCGTGAAAAAGAAAGCCGTGGTGGGGGAGAAAACGGAAAAGTACCGCGTTGTCATCGATTATCGGAAGCTAAATGAGAATACGGTAGATGAGCGGTACCCGATTCCCCGGTTGGAAGACATACTGGATAGGTTAGGGGGGCTACTATATTTAGTACACTTGACCTAAAGGCCGGATATCATCAAATAAAGATCCACCCAAGGGACCAATCGAAATCGGCATTCACTTTCGAACGTGGCCATTACGAGTTTACGAGAATGCCGTTCGGTTTGATGTACGCTCCCATTACCTTCCAGAGACTGATGGACGAGTTTCTCAGAGGTATAGATGAATCAATGTGTCAGGTCTACATGGACGATTTATTGGTATTTAGTAAATCGGAGCATGAGCACAAAGTACATCTGGCGACAGTATTCAAGAGGATTCGGCAGTTCGGGCTCAAATTGTCACGCGAAAAATCATCGTTGGGGAAGAAAGAGATCAGCTTCCTAGGACATAGCATCTCGAAAGACGGCGTCAAACCTGACATTCACAAAGTAGAGGCACTGCAACGGATGGCAGTCCCCAGAGATGTAAAAGGGATTAGGCGGCTGCTAGGGGCTCTTAACTATTATCGACGTTTCGTACCCGAGATGGCTGAGCAATTGGTCCCTCTGAACAACCTCTTAAAAAAGGGTAACCGAATAGTGGTAACGCCGTCCATGGAAAATAACATTAAACGGTGTGTGGAAAGTTTGCAACGAGAACCGGTCCTGGCCTTTCCAGATTTTAGCAGACAATTTACGATCACTACGGATGCGAGTGAATACGCGTTGGGCGCGGTGCTTTCGCAGGAGAGTGAGCAGGGAGAACGCCCGGTGGCATACGGTAGTAGAAAGCTGACGGATGCCGAATCGCGGTACAGTGCTCTAGAACGAGAAATGTTGGGGATTGTGTGGGCTGTGGAGCACTTCCTACCGTACGTGTTTGGGAGGCGATTTAGGATCCATAAGGACCATCGGCCCCTTCAGAGGGTCGGGAAACTGAAAGAATCGTCCGCGCGCATCACGCGATGGAAGGAGCTTCTAAGTCAGTTTAATATGGAAATTGTTTACAAGCCCGGGAAGGAAAATGTAGTGGCAGATTGGTTGTCGCGCGCAATAATCGTAAATGCGGTCGAGGAGGAACAGGGAGAACCGAGCGAGGATGTCCGCCAATTCCTACGGGAATGGACCCCAGGGGAAGGGGAGACGTCAAATACACAGCCGCAGGAGGAGGGAACTCCGTCGTCCCGTGATGATAGCTCTACGGGAG
>NW_027105747.1:67349-71756 GCF_000696795.3 Halyomorpha halys
GTTTAGCCATATTATACCATATTATATATAAGACTCGTTACATGTGGTGGATAAAGTTTGATAAATGCTAATTTTACCTAACGTTTGTCAATAATGATAATTTTAGACTTGCAAAATTATGATTCTAATATGTAATTAAAAATTGTTTTTATTACCAAAAATGACCTTTGAAGTTATGATTAATGGCTATCCATTGCATTTTGATAAATGATGTTATCTGAATAAATATTTGTCACTCGAATAGTTATTTGAGAGCTTAGCTAACAGTTAATTTCATGGCCATAGCTTACCTGAATACCTCAATTCATTTCTTCCTCAGTCCCTTACTTTTCCAATTTTACTTAAATTCAAATTCTAGGAGTACTATCGATTTCTTCTTATTCCTTTATTGGCACAAGATGCGCTTGAAGCTGTCCTTGGGCTGCTCAACAGCCACCAACCCTCTTTCTCACTATCTTCTGTGAGGGCAACAGGGATCCTCAGCTGTTTCAGATCCTGCTCAACACCATCCCTCCATCGTCCCTTCGGCCTTCCACGTCGGCACACACCATCCGGAACGTTAATGTACAATTTATGAGCTACTTTTTTCTCGCTTATCCTCATCACATGGCCAAGCCATTTGAGCCTCTGTATCCTGATAAACGAAGAGAATCCACATTCTTTGTAGAACCCAAACAGTTCACCATTTTTCCTTTTTCGCCAATTACCATTCTCGCATACTGGCCCTATGATTCTCCTCTGAATTACTCTTTCAAACCTGTCAAGTTGATTAATGCTATCATTGCATAGGGTCCACGTTTCTCCACCGTAAGTGACGATTGGCCGTATCAACGTTTTTGTACAGCATAAACTTGGTTGTACGGCTAACAAGTTTGCTTTTGATTAACCTTAAAATGGAGAAATAGGCACAATTTCAGCAAATATTCTTCTTTTAATTTCTTCTTCTTCATTCTGGTTATCATTGATGATAGAGCCAAGATAAGAAATGCTTCTTACCACTTCGACATTGTAGGGGCCCATTACGAAGTGACTGCCTCTGATCCAGTGACTTCTTACCCAATCCAATAATCTCCGTTTTTTCACCCATTAATATGCAGGCCCATATTTTTTTGCTTCGATTTCCATCGGTTGGAAGTACTGGTCCGATTCACATGCTGTTTTTTACAAAAATGTTCCGTCGACAAAGTAGGGTTTTAGCTAATGAAATCTCCTATTTCCTCTGAAGTATGAAAGTTATGTTTTGAAAACAAAATTAAATGTTTTTTGTGCTTAGCTCATTTTTTAAAATTTTAATGCACACTGTTTTTGGATTGATGATTATATTTCCAACCAATTAAAAAAAAGTCATTGAAATCGTTCTCATTAGTAAAGATAAAACATATTGAACTTTTATTTTTATCATGATGATATGATGATCATAGTCTTAAAAACTAAAATTTTGACATATTCTATTTGATTTTTTTTTTACTTTTTGTAATAATTTGAAGGCTATATGTTCTAGATATTCTAGAGGTACAGTTGAGAGATTATGTACTGCCTTTTTAGATATTTATTATTAGACTAATATTATGAATGATACTAAAAAATGTTTTTGTATTACAATTTCACGTATGTGAATAGTGAGTAGACGCCAAACATTTTATATTTATTTATTTACTTGTGCAGTGGAACCTATTGATGATGGACACCGGATGTGGGGAACGAAAATGATTTTTATACCGAACATTCGCCGAAAATTATTATATTAAAATATATAATTGACTCAATATAAGAAACTATGTTGAAAGCAGTTGATAACCCCTTTACCATTTCAGTGTTGTTTTTTTTCATTAGCACTTGTTACTGGTAATATTTCTATTGTCTTTTGGATTGTTTGATAGTCGAGAGCTGGCGGCTCTTTGAGAAATGTTGCATGTGCAATCATTTAAACTTCTGACAAATGAGATTTTAAACTTTGTCGTTTTAATCTGTGTGTGCGAAATACTTTTTAATGACTTCTTTAGGAAATACCATTATAATAACTGACAATTGCATACCTACATTCAGGTTTTAGAATAACTGAATCCAGAATTATATCTAATTATGCGTCGGATAATCCTTTGTAGGAAAATTGAGGGATTTGTTTATACACATGTCAATTCGAATTATCAAAAACATGATAAATTGAAAAGTATTTCAATGAACTAAAAAATTAATAAAACGTACCTCACATATTCAATAAAAAACAACTTATATTTTTGAATATTATCCATATTTTTTTAAGATTTTCATTTTTCAAGATACACCCAGAGCACAGCGTTCCACTATATCACAATTAGATATAGATAGGGCATCGGAAAATACAGTAAAGTTTTTAAAAAATACCAATTAAGCTTAGAAAAAAATTATGTAATGATGCTTATCGCACATGTTGGTTTAATTTAAAGTTACCAAATCATAATTATAAATTATACGTATATGTTTAATTTTAAATAAATACAATAATTGAAATAAAATTAAACTTTCAATGGTGTTCATTCATCTATCTAATAGTGGTGACTACTAGTTACTTATATTTCAACGTTCATTTGTCGTTTTTTGCTAGACCGTGTCTCTACTGATCCCCAACTTCCTTCCCCAACAATTTTGACGAGCCATTTCCAAAATATTGATGCCCCTAAAGAGATATATTTCTTCCGATATGTATATGTAAAATTAGTGGTCTTGATAGAAGGAAATTGATACTAGAACCATTTTATATCACCAAATTTGGGTAGTATGGGTCGAGCCGTTAATGATGATAGTTAACTTAAAATAAATATGTCACTGTTACAATAAAAAAGAAATTTAATATTTGATCAAAAAAGAAGATAATTATTAGATTTGTTTTTGAATCAATAAATATACTCCATCTTATTTCATCACTGATTCACTCAACACATTTACACAACATACTTCGATTCCGTAGTGTATAAAATATAATTTTAAACGTACTTGCCTTTTGAGTACTGGATGTATGTGGTCTTGAACAGGCAGATAGAATTGGTTTGGAACAGCAGTAAATATATTCCTGAGCCATTTAGATCATTTTTATGACTAATTCTTAAGAGCCTTTAAAATGTTTCATAGGGTCATTCAAATTATGAACAATCAAATCGTAAAATAGCGTGTCTCAGCATCAGCGGATGACAATAAGGAATGCATCAATAGTAGCATCGATTTCACTCAAACCATGGCGTTATTTTCTAAAATATAAATCTCTTTTGTGTTAACTGTTATTATAAATCTTTTAATTAACATTATTTGATTTGTCAGTTCTTTTAATAGATACATATAAATTGTCATTCTGTGACAGGGCATAGTAGATATTGGGATGCACTATCCAGCTGGTATCCTAGCCTTGAGCCAAAAATTCTTATTCGGCAAACAAATTTCCCCTCGATCTACCGACCTCTTCTTTCCTCTAGCTTCATTTTCTTTTTGCTCCATATCTACTTCATCATCGGATGATGAAAGAAATGCTACTTTTGTGTGTGCCTGGCCTTTAATGCTATACTTGCCAACCTAATTGGTTGAAGGAATTTCCTCCAAAAAGAACCTGGTACCCTAAGACTTAAGGCCCTAACTCAAGGAAATTGACAATGAAGTATTTACTGGACAATTAAGACCTGAAGTCCGTCTTCTTTGACTACTAGCTGTATAACCCCTCGTTTTGTTGATCTTTTTATTTTTCCCCTGCCTCCTTAGCTTATTTACAATTAAATTACTTTATATAATGACCTCTTCTGTTGCGACATGTCATTATAATTTTATGATTACAATAATGGCCAGGGAATCGACTACCAGAGGGTACAAGAACGAGTAGGATCCGATCCACTCGTAGGCAGGGGGTGGTGATTTTAATATTCAGGCTGCAGAGCCCAAAATTCTGCCCTCAATAAAAGCAGGGAGGCAGTGCTATGCCTCCTCCTGGTTCTTGGTGAAGGGGCGATTTCTCTGAATAGTGAGTCAGCACAGAC
This sequence comes from Halyomorpha halys, assembly GCF_000696795.3. NCBI lineage: Eukaryota > Metazoa > Arthropoda > Insecta > Hemiptera > Pentatomidae > Halyomorpha > Halyomorpha halys. The sequence continues at coordinate 71,348 of NW_027105747.1, forward strand.
CTTGAGTCCATCAAAAAACTTTATGTGCCTACGACCTATACGTTCCGGCACAGAAAGGAGCTGGAACTCGTCCCAGGAAGAAGAGGGAAAACTGGCAACTTGTTCAGTGTAGTGTTGCTTAACCAACAATAAAAGATATGGTAGATTCCGAGTAGTCGGCATAGAGGGGGGAACTTGAACTCCTGCAGTCGCGCGGAGTAGGAGCGGAATAGACATGCTCTTAAAGGAGTATCAAAGATGAGGCTGTAATCCAGGGAGATGAAGGCCGTGTTTTATTGGTCCTGGTCCTACTCTTTATTAGGTCCGGGTCTACTCTACACAATATCAGCTGAAATGGCACTCGCTCAGCTGATATGGTTCTCTATTTGCTGACATCGCCTAGCCGACTATCCATAACCTATGTATATAT
>NW_027105747.1:73341-75261 GCF_000696795.3 Halyomorpha halys
AATCTTTATTTATAAGAAAATATATTTCCTATGTTCTATGTGTTACTAATACCTTAATTGTAATTATAATAAAAATATTTATGTATATAAACTCTAGAATAAAGTGTGATTACTGTACTTAATTTTTCTCTACAGTTTTTATTATTGTTTATTGAATATTTATTTTGGATTTAACATATTCAAAGAACCGGTTAGTGACGCTTAACCATCTTCGCTTCAGCTGGTAGAAGAAGAAAGGGTTATGAAGTCGGAAGAGCTTCCAATGGGAGCACAGCAAAGCTCCTCATCGGAGGTAAGCAGTACAAATGCTAATCATAATTTACCAATTAATGAGGCCAACATTAATACAGATAATAGTTAGCATTTAGTGACAGGGTGCAAACGTTCATCAACTATGAATCAAGATCCGAGAAAATGTCCTTAAAAAGTTGAATTACCACTCGATAACAGTTTTGGTGCTCTATCAACTAATAATGATTCTGAAACTAGTAATAATTTGTCAACTAATAATAATAGTTCTGAAACCGTTAAAAAAACTGTTAAACTACCACCAACAATAGTAAATGATGTAGCTAACTTTAGAGAGGTGGTTAGGTTAGTTAACACTGTCAGCGAACCTAACTCATATGAGCTAGAGTCTACGCTGAAAGGAGTGATAATATATCCTACCACGCCATCATCTTACAGATCTAGTGTTCATTTTCTGGAAAGTCATAATGCTAGTTTTCACACTTATCAATTACCAGATCAAAGAGCACGGCGGGTAGTGTTTAGACATCTTCACCACTCAACCCCAAAGGAATGCATAAAAGAGGATTTAGAAGCCTATAAAGTAAGAAATATAACTGGCGTTTTGTCTAACAACAAGTCACCACTTCTAATGTTCTTCGTAGACATTGAGTCGGATACATATTCAGAGGCTATCTATGATATAAAAAAGATATTTCATTGCCGCAATGAAGTTGAAGAACCTCGTAAAAAACGAGCTGTAGTCCAGTGCACTCGATGTCTAGCACTTGGCCATACCAAGACTTATTGCCGTCATCCTTATCGTTGTGTCAGATGTGGGGAAAACCACGTATCAGGTGTGTGTGGAAAACTCCGCAACACTCCAGCAAAATGCGCCAACTGTGATGGCTCTCACCCAGCGAACTACAAAGGTTGCAAGATTTTCAAGGAACTAAGAAACATCAGAGCTCAAATCCGTCAACGTCCAGCATATCAACCTCAGACACCTCAGACATCTCCAGCTCCAAGGATGGACGACCAACGAGCTTTTCCTATATTTCCACGTCATCCACGATGGAGCCTAGATCAAGTTTTTCTTAGCGACCTGCTCAACCTTGTTGGACTACTCAGTTTCCTCAGGCCAGACCGTCAGAAGAACCGTCTTCAGTCATGAGAGTTCAGGATCATTCATTTCAAGGATCATCCAATACTGATATGCCTCTCCATTTAACTAATTTTGTTTCTGAGCTAAAGAGCCTATTACAGCCCCTTTTAGCCATAATAAACAATCTCCAAAAACTAACACAGTCGCTATGCTCTAAATATGGTCATTAAAAAACTAAATTTCACAACAGACATCTCAATATTGCTTTGGAATATAAACGGACTCTTACAGCACAAAAATTAACTAGAAATACTCTTACTTGACAAACGTATTGATATAGCTCTGATTACAGAAACTCATCTAACCACTCGCTCACGACTTTCTATACGAGACATTTTTTTTTTTTTTTTTTTTTTTTGTTCCCCCTTCCTGGCATTGCTGCCATACGGGGTTCGGCAACAGTGGGGTAGTGCGTTAGGGTTGGGCATGCCACTGATGCCAATAAACATCTTTTTTTTTTTAACATTTTATTTTCATAAATACAAAATTAATGGTGGACCATTTAATTTTTTGGGACAATTATTATA
>NW_027105747.1:76496-79741 GCF_000696795.3 Halyomorpha halys
AGGTCGTCGACGTAGGCCGTGGCAAGGAACCCTCTATTTTTCTATACGAGACTATTCAATCTACCGAACAGACCATCCCGATAATAGGAGTCACGGCGGAGCAGCAGTTATAATACGTACTAGTCTTAAGCATTATCCCTTGCCATCATATGCTACGCCCATATAAAAGCAGCTAGTATCCTACTTCCATGTCAAAATAAAAACATTACCATTTCCGCAGTATATTGTCCTCCTCGATTTTCTGTTACACCAGAACTTTTTCAAAACTATTTTTGTACTTTAGGAACCTGCTTCCTAGCTGGAGGTGACTTCAATGCGAAACATACCTAGTGGGGTTCTAGACTCTCTACTCCAAGTGGAAGACGCTTGTTATATGCCGTTCGCAATCTTAACCTATTCACTTTAGCTCCCCACTCCCCTACCTATTGGCCCATGTCACAGAGCAAGTTACCGGATCTTTTAGATTTGTTCATAGGTAAAGGTTTCAACCCCTGTTCATACAGAATTGAAACAAATTTCGAAATTTCATCTGATCACTGTGTGGTTTTTCTAACACTAAACCAAACCTTGCAAAAATCGGAAGGACAGTGCACAATAACAAAAGGATTGGTTGACTGGAAACATTTTCAAAAATTTTTAAATGAACGGTTAACCATTCCTTTTTCGTTAAAGATTCCAACCGAAGTAGAAGATGCAGCTGAATTCCTCACTACTCAAGTACAATGAGCAGCTTATGAATCATCCACAACTCCTCCAGCTAAAGAAGATCACATCCTTCCAGAATACACTTCTTTTATTAGTCAACTGATAATGAAAAAACGAAGAGCTCGAAAACGATGGCACCGAACACAATGCAGACAAAAAGTAATATTATTATCTTAACAATAGGCTGAAAACAGAATTGCGTTGGTTTAAAGCCAAACAATTTGATAATTATATTTCTTCTTTAAATATCGAAGACGGAAGTTTGTGGAGATCAACCAGAAAACTTCTCCGAGAAAATCACACTTCCCATCCACTGAAAATTATTCCAACTGCTGCCTATGATATCACAGATGAACAAAAAGCAGAACGATTTGGTGACTATATATCCTCTACCTTCAGACCTAACTCACACCTATATAATCCACAACATGACTCCACCATTCTATCATATTTAAATATACCTATGTCACTTTCTCCGTCTCCAAAATCTTTCACCCCCAAAGAAGTACAAAAAGAAATCAGTAACCTACCAAAGCATAAGTCCCCAGGTTATGACTTAATTACGTCTGAAATCATGTAGCACTTTCCCCGAAAGGCCATCGTATTTCTCACTGTACTCAGTGTTACGTACAACCCACTTTCCGATCCAGTGGAAATTCTCGATCATTATAATGATATTAAAGCCAAACAAGCCCTCTCATTTACTATCTTCATATAGAACAATCAGTCTCCTTCCAATTTTTGCTAAACTTTTCGAAAAAAATACTATAAAAGAGAATACTACCTTTCATAGAGACAACCCTACCTCATCATCAAAATCGGCTTCCGTCATCGCCATTCTACAGCCCATCAACATCATCGAGTCAAAGACTTCATAGCTTCTGTTTCGAAAAGAAACTATATGTAACAGGTGCCTTTCTCGACGTACAACAAGCATTCGATAGAGTTTGGCATACAGGACTCCTTCATAAACTGAAAAGAGTTCTTCTCAGCACCTACTATCTAATCCTAAAGTCTTATTTAGAAGAGAGATACTTCCGGATTCGACAGGGCTCATCACTGTCCTCATATTTCGCAGCAGAAGCTGGAGTTCCGCAGGGATCTATACTAGCACCATTATCACACACTTTGTATACCTCCGATTTACCCACAATGGAACACACTCTCACGGCCATATATTCCGACGACACAGCCATTTTAGCCGAGCATGGCGATCCAGCACGAGCCTCAGAACAATTACAAATACACCTAGCTCACGTCCATGAATGGTGTATCAAATGGAAAACAGGGATAAACATTGAGAAATCAGTTCAAATAACTTTTACGCTCCGTCGTGGGCTATGTCCTTCTGTTTTTCTAAACGAACGAAGTTTAACCCGGACAGACACAGTAAAACACCTTGGATTGAAATTAGACAAACGACTTACATGGACCTCCCACATAAAAATAACAAAACAAAAGCTTAATTTCCGACTTAAATTATTATTTCATATTTTAAATAAACGATCAAAATTACCACGTTTAGAAAAACTAAAGATTTATACTTACCTTCTCAGACCAATTTGGACTTACGGTACACAAATTTACGGATATGCCAAAAAAAAACTAACTTACTGAAACTGCAACAGTTTCAATCAAAATTACTAAGACTGATCAGTAGCACTCCCCCCTACATCAGTAAGAAGAACTTACACAAAGACTTACGAACTCCCTATGTACAAGCAACCATTAAATCATTATATAAACGGTTTTACGACGCACTTCCAATACACACTAACCCTCTAATTCAAGGACTATCAACAATAGACTTACCAGATACGAGACGACGTTTACGAAGAAGCTGGAATAGGGACCTTTTAAATTGATTTTTAAATTTCAATTTTAATGGAGAGGCATCATTGGATGACCTTAACCTTCATGCCTTCATGACATTCTTTTTTTTTTTTTCTTTTCTTTCTCTCTACATCTCATTCGCTGGCCGTAAAAATACTTTTACAGTTGTGAATAAACTAAATAGTAAAAAAAAAACTATCTGTATACCTTAGTCTTTCCATTAATATCTCAAAAAATATTTATTCCAAATATTAATTATTTATTACCATACTATAGATCATTCTTATATAAAATCTGAGAATTGTCTATCTATTCTATATGTACTAATTATGCCCAAGAAGAGTATCCTAACTCCAAAATTGATCTTTAGATTTTAGAAATAGTTTCAGATATCGTGGCCGCAACTGCAGATCAGTGTTCGCATCTCTCTGTCTTTGTTTCCTTTTCAGCTAGGTTTTTCGAAACCTGCTCTTAAACTTTGTGAACAGTGTCTTTATAAACAGGAGAACATTTTGAAGGTCCAAGGATAATGAAGTGAGAGTCAATTTGTAAACAATTATAAGTTATAAAATGTTGGCACAGCTGACTCAGATAGCCGGTAATTCCCCTTAGGGGTCTTATCTTATCGAACTATATTACTTCTCCAGCGGGTCCCGAGTTCGAATCCGAAGACTTTTTTTTTTAACTCATAAATTTGTTTATCCTTA